>NW_019386201.1:81839-91480 GCF_000671375.1 Centruroides sculpturatus | reverse complement strand
TCGTATTTTATTGTTTACGTTAATGATCTGTAAATTAATTGCAATTTTATTTAATGTAATTAAATTTTATGTTTAGTTAATGTACTAATTGATAGTATACTATTAATTTGATGTTATATTAATGTATTAGTTTATTACAGTTATCGTAAATTATATTAATTTTAATTTTAGTAAATTTTCTAACCGTTCTTTGTTTAGCCAACAATCGAATCGACAGTGCTGCCATTTTACGTACAGTACATTTTTACATGTACGTACATTCTACGTGTAGGTATGATCTTTTATAGACATTCGGTTTGTTATAATGTATAATTAGTTTATTTAATTAATTGGTAGATATTCATAATATATAAATTGCAAAAATTGAGCAATATTACTACTTTTTTTTAAAATTTTACTTGTATTAAACTTATTGGTAATTGTGCATATTAAGGGAATATGAATTTTTTTAATTATGTTATATTAAAAAGAATGTATATTTAATAGTCGTTCGGAAAACGCATAACGTTTTTCCGTCCGACCCGTATATAAAGAGCTATAAACAAAAAATCATAGGACTACTTACCGATTGTGCTCCGTTCGAGACGCCATTACTTAAGCTTGCCGTCGTCGTGGAGGTGCACACTGGACGGCGGATGCACGCGAAGCGTATCACGTGACCCAATTTCAACGTCACTCAGTCACGTGACTAGGTCTCTGACGCGTTTCCGGCAGCTTTTCTTCTCGCGGAATAATCCGTTCTCTTTGCACTAACACGTCATAGAGCAAACCACGTCATATTATTAACACGTGATTAACTCTTGTCACTTCGACAGCTCGCGGACTACAGTTTGACAACTTTGCCTAGTTACGCTTTTCTAACATCGTAACGTTCTATATCCAAATCCCAGTTAATATTTGACATCGACGATTTATTTTTCGATGTTAACTCCATAAAAACAGAACAAATGAAATAATAAATAATCGAATTACTTTAAAATTCAGATTAAATGCTATAAAACTATAAATTTAATATCTAAATTTACAAACACGTATGTCTTATATAACTAATGTCTCTAATTTTAAAATCTAAAGTTATATGACAGTAATATATAAATTACTGTATGTGAGATGTGTGAAAACACTACATAGAGACTTAAAATATTTTATTTTATTTCCAAACAATGTCTAGTCATGTATTATTTAATAATGGACTTGGTTGAGAAAAACTGTGTTTAGATTAACTTAAATAAAGCAGATTTATTTTATTGTGTTGACATTAGTTATAATCGACATTCTTGAATTGATACGAAGATTTAAATTTTTTCAAATCTGAACTGTTGAAAAGGTTATCCACAAAAATTATCAAAAAGAAGTAATATGTTATTTATAAAGTAACATCATTTTTTCGATTTAGAATTATCAAGGTTCAATCATTAAACTGTTTCAAAATAATTGCAGACATTTCCTCTTGATGCAAAAGAGAAAAATCAGAAGGCGGAAAGGAGTAATAGTTATAATAGTAGTCTACTCTATATGGCTAAGGAAAGTTGCTTAACGTAACCCGATCTGTCAATATCCTTGTAGATAATAGGCAGACACAGAATCATAATGGCGCAAATTATTCAATAATATTTATACTGTTTGTTTCTTGTAATTAGGAGCGCATTCCCAAATAACTATTCCGAATGTAATCTTCGGGTCTATACAGACTTTATAATCAGTGGCGTAGCGTAGTGGGGGCGGCACTTTTAGGGGGCGGCAAAATTTTACAATAAATAACAATAATATTTTGTAAAAATTTTTGTAATAAATGTGATTATTGAATTGCAAAACATATATACATGACTTTTTTATTTGTAACATGTACTGTACAATACACAATAATGATGATTGTTCTTGCCGAAAAGTTCTTTAGAATTACTGTATATTTTAATCCTTTAAATTGAGATACCTAAATAAGGGGACGGCGAAATTTTCCTCTGCCCCGGGCGGCTGACTCCCACGCTACGCCACTGCTTATAATTTATTGTTTTGCTATATTTTTAAGATTTGATTTGATTATTTGTTTTTCTTAATATCGATAGTTAACTTTAGAAAATATAAATGACTTTTTTAAACGAAAGATGGCGCTGTAGAAAATTCAAACTGGGCAAATCTTCTAGTAATGCTAAATCAAAATTTTAACTTTGATAACAATAAGAATCTATGGCAATATAAATTCAATAAATTATTACAAACTTTTGGTGTATCAAACAGATTATTTGATAGTTCAGAAACGAATTGGCAAAATGGATACTCTCTAATGATCGAATCAGCGTTTTCTCAATCAATAATAATGGATCAAAACTTCTTATATTAGTCTAAATATCATCCATGGTACATCAATATTCTAAACATCCCGTCTACTTCGAACATCATAACTGCTAATATCAATATGAATATAAAAAGATTATTAATGCAATTAAGACTTAATAAATATTCATTGTTTATTAATAATACTTATTTTGATTTTACTAAGGACAGATGTTATTTGTGTAAATCAAGTGACTATTCTTTGAACCATATAATAAGAGACTGTGAAGGACTAAAGAAATATTATCAAAAATATGAAATTAATGAAATACTATATAAGAACTATAATCAAGACTTTAGAACTAAATTAAACAATCTTACGTTAAATCAAATGTATAAAATTAATGGTTTTTTTAATCTAATCGCCAAAGAACTAAAAAATATGTAATAAATTGATAAAATTTGTTGTTTACTAAATATGTTACTTAAAGTAAAATATTTAAAAAGGAAAATATTGATAAATTTAATACTAAGTGATTATTGTAATATCATTGATAATCTTGAATGTTATGTATATCAAATGATGGAAAAAATAACAAATGTATAATAATAATATCATTGAAAAATACCCCCTGTAACAAGGCTTAGCCTTAATGCAAATAAATAAATCAATTAAAAATATTTTAATATCTTTAGAGTTTATCACTTAAATAAATATTATTTCAAAGAAATTATGGTTTAGTATAAAACACTATAGATCACTTAGATTTTACAAATACGTGAGCCATTCACAGCCCGGCACATGTATTTGTAAAATCTAAGCGACTCGTACAACATGGAATTCATATAAAACGGAATTATCAACAGTNAATGTTACACTATGTGATGATGACAATATATCAATATCATATATAATAATAATAATAATAATAAGTCTTTATTTGCCGTAAAAGGCTTTCGCCTGTTACAAGGCCGTTTTATTTAAACGTGTATTAATTTAACATCTCATATATTCTCGTTTTATCAACAATGATATATTCTATTTTCTGATATATAATATACATTAATATTTTTTTACAGTTATTGTTTAATAAATTGTTTAACATAGTTATATAACATATAAATTGTGTTAGTATTAGCTCTGTCAAAAGTCTTAAACATTTTCATCTCACTATTACAGTTAGCCAGCGGTCCCATCTGGAGCCTTTGTAGTTTATCTTTTTCATTACAGCATTCACATATAATATGAACTCTAGATAAAGGTTTAGTACAATTTGGACATTTAGATTGGGTATAGTCTATATATTTATCATTTATAATTATTCCGTATTTATTTAGCCTAAGCTGTATAAAAAACTTTTTGATGTTAAAAGCTAGATTTGTCAATATATAGTTGTTATTTACAGGATAATTTAAAATTGTTGCATACCAGCTTGTATTTTCTCGTTTTCGTATATCTTCCACGTCTTGGATAATAGAGTATTCCATAACTCTATGTATTATTTCTTTACTATATTGCTCTATATCATAATTACGATCCATAACCAGTTTAATAGAAAATCCATATTTATTAACTATCTTCGATAACTGAATTATCCAA
Organism: Centruroides sculpturatus; assembly: GCF_000671375.1. Taxonomy (NCBI): domain Eukaryota; kingdom Metazoa; phylum Arthropoda; class Arachnida; order Scorpiones; family Buthidae; genus Centruroides; species Centruroides sculpturatus. The sequence continues at coordinate 87,606 of NW_019386201.1, read as the reverse complement.
CTTCGTCTTAAGTCNTTATATTCTACTCCAGCCTGTATGTCGAGACCGGACTTTCTTTTACGAAAATTGTTAATTATTCTCCAGAAAACTCTCGAGTCTTTCGCTTCTGATAATTTCTTACTGATATTTGAAAAATATAATTTGTTTTTGGCTTTAATTAAATTATTATACATTTTCTTGTATTTTAGGTAATTCATTAGTGCTTTGCTAGTATTTGTTCGTCTGAAGACTTTTAAACTCTTTTGTTTTTTAATTTTGTAACTATAACATGTATTGCTATACCATTCACATTTGAATATTTTTTCGTTCTGTCGTATACAATTCTTATACTTGTATTCCTCTAATTTAGTTGTCATATTCAAATAATTTTCTATTGGATCATTTTCTTTTTCCNTCTTTCTTTTACGGAAATTGTTGATTATCCTCCAGAAAATTCTCGAGTCTTTCGCTTCTGATAGTTTCTTACTGATATTTGAAAAATATAATTTCTTTTTGGCTTTAATTAAATTATTATAAATTTTTTTGTATTTTAGGTAATTCATTAGTGCATTGCTAGTATTTGTTTGTCTGAAGACTTGTAAACTCTTTTGTTTTTTAATTTTGTAACTATAACATGTATTGTTATACCATTCACATTTGAATATTTTTTCGTTCTGTCATATACAATTCTTATACTTGTATTCCTCTAATTTAGTTGTCATATTCAAATAATTTTCTATTGGATCATTTTCTTTTTCCACGTTTAACATCTCCCAAATCATTTTATCAAACTCTTTTAACAATTTTCGTTTATTATAGGATGGTCTTAGTTCCAGATTAATAAGGTGACTTTGTTCACAATTATATAATTCATTTCTTATTTTTTGATATTTTATTAATTCCAACTGAATGGGAAAATGATCTGCCCGGTCATCCCCCAAAACATTCATGGAGTTACAGCACTTTATCATTTCTTCTGAACAGATAATGTAGTCCACTATTGATTTCCCATTTGGGGAAACAAAGGTAATTTCTGCAGGGGTATCGCCCCTCATCCTACTGTTCAAAATTATTAATTGGTTATTAAGAACAAACTCTAGAAGTATTTTCCCCTCTGTGTTTAATACTTTATCTTTGGATAGTCTCTTATTGGCTATATTTTTGAATGTCTGAAAAAATATGGTATCCGTGGCTTTGCCAATACGTGCATTTATATCACCTCCTATTATCCATAATTGTGTCAGGTTAGACCATCTATCCAAAACTTTTTGCACTTCATTTAATATTAATTTCTTCTCAATGGACGGTGGTATATATATTACTACCACTCCCAAATACGTGTAAGACCATGTCATTTTGATTTTATTCTCTAATTTTATTATAACAGCAATAACATAGTCCGTTGTATATTGTAGGAATATTTCACCTAATCTTTTCTTAATTAATAGTAGAATTCCACCTGATGGACGTCCAAATTTATTTTTTCGTTGAGCATTACTAATTATTATGTTGTTGTCTTGTTCTAGATATTTTATTTCCATTTCACTAAATTTTGTAATCCAGGTTTCTAAAAATCCAATTATTTCATTTGAGTCCAGAAATTTTCTCATTGAAGTTTTAAATAATTTCCCTCTTAGTCCCTGAATATTCCAGAAGATTATCGTCACATTATTTTTTACCCTTTTTGAAATTTCTACTGTTTTCTCACTCAATTCATTTACTTTGACTATCAATTTATCTTTACTCATTTTCTTGTTTTTATTCTCCATATTATTAGCCATTTTCTTTTCCTTCTGTAATGTTTTTAAATTTTGATTTATTTTTGTTAATCTTGTATTATATTTATCTCTAAAAAATGATTTAACTGAATTATTTCTTTGGTATTCAAATCATATGTATACATTATATTATTTTTTAAAAAATAATCATCTCTAATTTTTTTCTTATCATCCGATTTCTCTAGTTTAATCGTTTTCAATAATAATTTTCTCCTGATTCTAGATCTATAACATAAGTCCGTTGATATTATTATTTTTTTATTTTCGTCCGTCATTTTCGGTCTTGTGGTCCAAAATTTATTAAGAATTAGATTTCTATCTTTAACCAAATCGGTCATAACCTTAATCACTTGATTATTTCTTCTATTTCCAATTTGATTAAGACCTTCGATTTCTATATTTTTAAGCTCTAGGTTATCTTTTATAAATTTTTTAATATCTACATATTCCGAGGTTTTAAATGGAAAATTAAATATAATTAAATTCTTCTTAGTTTTCTCGTTTAACATTTTATCTATTTCAAAATCCACCATACCTTTTAACTTGCTGTAGGAATCTGTTCTTTCTTCTAATGAACGTATTTTTTTACACATATCTTTCAACTGTTCCTTGAGCTTTAAATTTTCTTTGTTCATTTTGTTGATTTCAGCTTTCATGGATCGGATTTCGAAATTCAAACTATCAAATTTGTTTTGGATTAATTCATAGACAGATTTAAGTGAGTATTCAGGTTCAATGGTCTTTGTTAGTATATCTTCTTCCGGTTCGAAAAAGTCTTTTATTGTAGCATACCTCGAGATATCAGTAGTATTCTTGGATTGTTCCTCAATTAGGTATTCCTCTTCTGACATTTCACTTGTCTGAGTATTTTCTTCCATATCTCTTGTATGCTCTTTACGTGGTCGCCCTCGTCCCCTTTTTTGCATAACTGCTTGACTTGGTATTGGAGGAGATCAAGGAAAAGGTCCGGGATTTAACTCAATGCCAGCAATCATTAGTAAAATAAAAATTATTATTTGAGTTAATGAAACATTTAAACTACTTATTTCAGTTCTACACTTAAAAATCTGTTGCAAAAATTTCATGTCTNTCCGGGATTTAACTCAATGCCAGCAATCATTAGTAAAATAAAAATTATTATTTGAGTTAATGAAACATTTAAACTACTTATTTCAGTTCTACACTTAAAAATCTGTTGCAAAAATTTCATGTCTAACGTCGCCATAACAGCTCAGCAAAAAAAGTCACCACCACCTCCGCAGGCTAGACATGCCCCCCCCAATATCATATATATATGATATCATAATTTTAGGCATATAACCCACAGTGATATATTTATGAAGATAACATTTATAGGATAAGAAGTGGAAGTGACCAGAGATGGTCTGCAGTTTCTCTCTAATTCTGTTTAAATGGTCCACAGATTGATGACTTTGAGGATCACTGGTCTAGATCACTGGTAGATATCTGCATTTCCTTCCATTCTTCTTTTAAATTTTAAATATTTTCCAAGTTATAATAAATATGTTAAATAATAAATGCTTTCGAAATATTCTCTTTTTGAATACTTCCACNATTTTATAATATATTATAAATTGTCTATATAATATATATAGACAATGTTACACTATGTGATGATGACAATATATCAATATCATATATATGATATCATAATTTTAGGCATATAACCCACAGTGATATATTTATGAAGATAATATTTATAGGATAAGAAGTGGAAGTGACCAGAGATGGTCTGCAGTTTATCTCTAATTCTGTTTAAATGGTCCACAGATTGATGACTTTGAGGATCACTGGTAGATATCTGCATTCCTATCCATTCTTCTTTTAAATTTTAAATATTTTCGTAGAATTTTGCATAAATCCATTCAATATATTTATATTTTCGAATAATTTACAAATACCCGTGAAAATCCTAAAACCAATAAATATGCATATCACTTTGGCATAATAGTTTACATTTTTAAAAATCTCGGCAAAATGTTTTTATTTCATCGAACGTAAAATNTAAAACAAATTAGTCTGTAGAAATATATAGATATTAAAATTTGTAGTGATATATATTCCATAAGCATCAAAATTAACACCAATATGACAATTTTTCAGCTTATTATTTTCTGCAGATAAAATTAAATTAAATCTGCAACAAAAATTTTTTCACTGCATTCTTTATTTCCTGAGTAAGCAGTCAATTTTGAAGATTTTAAAATAAAAGCAGAAAGATAAAAGAAAAAATTAATAGCACTTAAAAGAAAGAAATTGAATACAGAACAGTTGAAATCTATGTGAAAATTAAACATTATATTATTGTGGCTATACATCATTTTTCAATATTAACTTGCATATTCGCGTCTAGACTAAACTTTTATACATATATCTAGAATGTCTTTACATATTCTAGTGTAGAACATTTTGACGAATCTAATGGCATATACATTTTTAGACCCAGACTGTAACTTTTTGAGATATCGCGGTTAATAAAGTATGAATTAGATTATTGTGGCTATACATTATTTTTAAATATCATTTTGTATATTCGCGTCTAGACTAAACATTTATACATATATCTATAATGTCTTTACACATTCTAGTGCAGAATTGTCTGACGAATCTAATGGCATATGAATTTTTAGTCCATGACTGTAACTTTTGAAGATATCGTGGTTTATAAAGTATGAATTATATTATTGTGGCTATACATCATTTTTCAATATTAACTTATATATTAGCGTTTAGACTTAACATTTATACATATATCTAGAATGTCTTTACATATTATAGTGCAGAACATTCTGACAAATCGAATGGCATATACATTTTTAGACTCAGACTAACATTTTGAGATATAGCGGTTTATAAAGTATGAATTAGATTATTGTAGCTATACATCATTTTTTAATATTAACTTGAAAAATTAATATTGTTTAAATTAATATTAGGTTAAATTAATTAACCGCTTAACCTAAAGTTGTGAAATTTGGTAGACAGTTAGGGTACGTCATGAAAACGCACACTAAGAAGGGATTTTTTGAAATTTTCAAGTGGGGAAGAAGGAGAGCATTAAGGGTTAACTGGAAAAACGGCTTATACTGTACTATTTTAAATGCGATTCTTTGCTTTTATCTGCGTTCTGGTAGGGATGCCATGAGAATGCACACTTCGAAGGGATTTTTCAAAATTCCCCAGCGGGGAGAGAGAAAGAGTATTAAGGCTTAACTGGAAGAATGGCTTCTACTCTACTATTTTAAATGCGATTTTTTGTTACGATTAGTCTTCATTAAGTACTTAGGTGTATTAAATTATAACATTTCAGACATTGTTATAAATATTTTTATATATTTCGATTTTTTAACCAAATGTTCGAACCTTTTTAGATTCGAATTTGTTATTGCGTATTGGTTCGATTATAGAACGATTGTAAACGTTCCAGAAAATTGATCAAATTGAAAATTGTTTGTTTGATTCTCGGCAATTCTCATCATTCTCGGCGGTAGGTGTTATATAACAATTACTATGGTTGTTGAAATACTGAATATAAATGGGGTTTGCTTGCAAGATTTTCGCGGGCGAAGTCGCGGGTAACAGCTAGTAAAGTTATAAATTACCAAAGTTCCAAAATAAAAATAATATAATTACTAATATAATTAAAACGAAAACAAATATTCAATTTCAAAAAGTAATTATCCGAACGAAGACAGCAATTATTCCAACATACGCCTTTGTCGCAACACCGTGAACTTCTAACGACTACCGACCGATTTGCATAATTTCACGCCAAACTACAAACGACGTCAAAATTTACAAATTTGCATATTCGTTCGTAATATAATCGCGCGTCCCGTCGATTAAAATTTCGCATCACGTCATTATTATTAAAAATAGCTCTCTCTATAGTTGATAACTCGCACGCCTTTCTTTCGAAATTACCGGAAACGTCGCCATCTTAGAACCTAAAATAACATTAACCGAAAATTCCATATTCCGTTTTTATC
>NW_019386201.1:10382-77706 GCF_000671375.1 Centruroides sculpturatus | reverse complement strand
TTAAGGACCGTGTTTTATGTAACGCTATGTAACCTGCCCGAGTTAACTCGGGAGAGGAACTAAAGGGTTAAAATTTAATTAACTCTTCACATCCAGATGTCAGTGATTTGTTTTTAGAGTGAGCTTTTGCAATTCGGGGATTCCCCTTGTACATGATACCATCGACAAGTCGCTATTACATTATTCTGAGTTTCGCATTGAAAGGTATAAACTGTAATTGTTTTGAAATTAAATTTTATATGAATTTCTTTCAGACATTCGAAGTAATTTATTAATTAAGCAGCCTATTTCTTTTAATTTCGGCAAACTTTTTATGCGGTTTTAAGTTAATTTTAACTCGTTGTTTTGGTTTTATGCGATTTTTTAGAAAATTACGGAAAGTATCCCTACTTTTTCAAGGCAAGTAAAGTCTTTTTTTATGCGAATTTTTTATATGCGCTTTTCTGTAGAACGTATCCACCGCATAAAACGAGACCTTACAGTACTTTCCGGGAGAAGGCAGTGGCTGACTTTAATTGAACTGTACGGTACGTGTAGAAAATCACTGGACTCGGACAAAGTGCTCACATTGTCACGTTCGAACGGAATTGTGTATCAACCTAAGCAACACGGGTTGCCCGCATTAGACCGATCAGTGCACGTCTAGTATTGCAGATTACACGTGGCTTAGCTTTGAGTCGACATCGCTGGCCCATCTCGAGCGGGAATTCGATCCATAGTCTGAGTCGCTGTTTGGAAGTGGGCACAGATGTTGACGGTTCGTTCTGTGCCTGTAACGTCGCAAAGTACTCGTTTTCACTGATATAATACGCTGGAAGAAAATATTACCCGTTAACGTACACATATTCACGTAAAACCCACGGCCATGTCCCCGGCGCAGCCACATAATAACTTAATATATTTTCTGTTGGAAATACAAGCAATAAAACCATTCAAAATTTTTATTACATTATATTAGCAATTTATACAAACAATTTTATTATTGTCTGTTCGATCTCAGAATACCCGTGATTAAGATTTCCGTAATATGATTGACAGAAACGCATAATTTAAATCTAGAATGTGCCACTTGTTGAATGAATTATTATTATAATTATTANGCAATCTTCGGCTATTTCTCGAGCTACTCAAATATTTTACGTTTTTGATACTAAATTAACATCTGAAGTATAATTTTTTATTGTTTTTATATTTTTCAATAAATTTATTTTGTTTGCACAAAATAAAAAAATTTTTAACGATACAATAGTTTTCGTTAGGCTTAGCATCGACGAAAATTCAACGCGAAGCGACACGCAACAGAGAGAAATTTCAACACGGGATAAATAAATATATTTTTCATACATGATTCGTTATCCGAACCACCCCAGTCCCCAATTTATTCGGATAAACGACGCTTTACTGTAGCTCTTTATATAGCCGATAATTCGCACGCCTCCGTTTTGAGATTAACGGAAACGTCTCCATCTTGTATCCTAAGGTGACATTAATTAACTCAGAAAATTGTACAAATTTTTTAACAAACACGAACGTTATCATTCAAGAAGATTACGTCACGCATCGTCCGTCTACACCCACCATACTCAACCTGCGGCACGCGGGCCACATGCGGCCCGCTGAGCTTTAGTGAGTGGCCCGGACGTGAAAGAAAGCGGAAAATAATTACGTTGACTTCTGGAAATAATTACCACTTCTGGAAAGTAGGGCCCGATCAATATAAGACTGAAAAAATGTTCTCAAATTTTACTTACGTTGTTCGCATCAACGTATCTATGTGAAACGTCATACTCAAAAATGAAATATGCAAAGAACATATATAGAAACTGGCTTACTGATTTACGCCTGGATGCCGTTTTACGAGTAGCATGCAGCAGTTACAAGACTGATTTAAATGAATTGACTGCCAGATGGCCGAGCAGTCAAGCCTACCGCTCTGGGGGACCCGGGATCGAATTCGGTCGAGTCAGGGAATCTCCAGGAATTTTTCGGGATGATCCGTTCAGATATGTCGGGCCCCGTCCCTCACCACCCGGTCGCACCATTGTGGGCCTGGCCAAATCCATAATAAGCCTGCTATAAGAAGCCCTCTTAGTGCCTACAGGGCGGAAAGAGTATAAGAAAAAAAAGATTTAAATGAATTTGTGAAAAAATGTTTGCAATAAATTTCTAGGGTAAGTGAGAAATTAAGTAAGTTTTTGATTATAATTGTTATGTTGCTGCCCGCGTGTAATAGCTATCATGTGTATGTGGCCCGAGAGAAATAAAGGTTGAGTATGGTGGGTCTACACTGTAACAGAACTCAAAATTTGAATAATTCCTCATATTTTCCGAGTGGAAATTTTTGAAGGTAATTTGAATACGAAACCGTCAGTATGATAACCGCCATCTACATTTCATTTCTAAACGCGCATGCCGTCGAGGTTACCAAAAGAGCCGCCATCTTGGAACCTAAGGTAACATTAACCTTATAAATTATCATTATTATTAATATTAACTATTTTTTACTATATGATAAGTGCTCATTGTTAATAAAAAAGTATTAAAAATGTATGATAATAATTTAATTTTTGTGGGCTCTTGACACTTGGTGGCCCAGGGCTTAAGCCCTATTAGTCCCTGTGTAGATTCGCCCCTGCTTGAAGGGTTCTTGATTTAATATAGTATTTGCGGAAAGATCTGTTTACGTGTATTTAATGGCACTTTATGAAAATGGCGCTATTTATCAGTGTAATAAATAATAATTGTATGTTGAAGTATTAACATGAGTAATATAGTGATTAAGTCTATTTCTCGAAAATAATACAACTTTACACATTTTTATATTAATTTAATTTAATAAAAAAAATATCATAGTACGTTCAAGTACATATTAATTACTTGTTTATATTTAGAATGGAAGTAAAATAAAATGGTGTCCATATCAGTTTTTGGATGAGAGAAAAGACAAAATGGCGTCAAATAAATCATCTGGCTCTTCTATATGAATCCAATGACTTGACTTTTTAATGCTGGTTAATGATACGTTAGGAAATATAGTCTTCACGGCATTGTAATCTTTGGATCTGAAAATAAATATTTAAACAAATATCATTGAGAGAAACAGAAATTAATGGGCATACCAGCGTTTTTCATAAAATTCTTTATCATTTGATCGGAGCCTCAATAGGGGCAGCAGGGTGGGAAAATGGGTGACATCCCAACCGATATGATCAGGCCCATATTTGAACTCAAATCACAGAGCATCAGAATAGTGCTTCTGTAGCTTCGTTGTCATGAAATGCCATCTTCTACAATTGTCTATTTGGTTCTGGCTTAATTCCTTCCACAACATCATAAACTGGTATATGTTTAGGGAATCACTTAGGATGGAAAAGAGCTAAGGCTGTCGAGAGCACGGTCATATAGAAAATTGAGCCCTGTTGATGGTGCTAGATGGCTTTTTCGATATAATGTCCAAAAATACATTTTTAAATTTATAAATTTTCACTAGATGGAGCTACTTAGGATAGAAAGATATAATCATTACAGGCACGCAAGTAATTGGTGCCTACCTAATAGAAGCGTGGTGCGCTTTCACCCCGTCAATTTTTGCAATTAGTTACAGCAATGTTTTTGAATCTTTTTCTAATAGTTTCGCCCCTGCTTTTTAATTTTTTCTTGAAGCACCCTACTACTTCTTTATCAATGTAGAGTTTTTTTTAGCTCTGTGCTTTTAATAGTATACTTGACAAGTGTTACAGCGCTATTCTGCACTATACAGTGTTTTGCGTCATCCCCAGTGTTGTGACACTAGTGTGCCGCGGTACCCCGGTTAAAACCACTGAGTTACGGAATACAATTAAATAATTCGTTGCTGGTATTTATCTCTGTGTTACCCCGCGTTTTTTTATGTAGCGAGAGTGTAGCGAAATGACGTCACGAGCAGTATTGGCCAATTAGAAACCAGTTTCAGTGTGTTCGCTGTAAAGCGCTTCTCGAGCGCTGCATAAAAAAACGCGAGGTTATCTATACTAATATTATAAAGAGGTAATGTTTGTATGTATGTATGTATGTAAAAGTTTCTTTGCAGCAGGTAATCTCCGAAACTACTCATCCGATTTCAAGAATTCTTTCACCAATATTTAGAATGAAACCTCAGGGTGGACATAGGCTGTATATTATTCCGTTAAACATTCATATAAATTAAAAGATATAATCTAGGTTAAGGCTTTTACGTCCAACAGATGGCGCTACGAGTACGACGCCCTAAGTTTGCTTTTCTGTGAGGCATTACGCTTTTCTGTGAAAATGAACTAAAGCGGATCATCTTCTATTTATCTATATAAATAAAAATGTAATGTTCGTTTGTTTCTATCGATTCCTTTGAAAATTTGACACAACGCTGCATTCGAATACGCACGTGTTTTTATATAATATACGTGTCGAAATTCCTCCCACTGAAGGGAGATGGTTAAGATTAAGGCTTACCGTAAAGAACTCTGCTTCTATTTATACTATTTTAGATGCGGTTTTTTGCGTTTTTGATTGCGTTTTAATAGGGTACGTCAACAGAATGTACACTAAGAAGGAATTTTTCGATATTCCCCCGCGGGGGAGAGGGACAGAATTTAGTCTTAACGTGAAGAACTTGGCTTCTATTATATTATTTTAGATGCGGGTTTTTGCGTTTTTGATTGCGTTTTAATAAAGTACGTCAAGAGAATGTACACTAAGAAGAAATTTTTCGAAAAATTTTCCCCCACGGGGGAAGTGTTATACATTTATAATAGATACATTTTGAGCCACAACAACGCATGTCGGGGTCTGCTAGTGACTTATAAAAGTATAAGATTATGACATTTATAAACAGAATGGTCTAAAAGTCGTTTACTTTATTAGTAATGACTAAATCACAAACATGCACATAACATGCAGCCGTTCTAAACCAGCTTGAAATAAACTTAAAACATATCCTGGTTAACTGACTTTTGAATCGACTTGTAGTTTACAAATTTGTAAAATATTTAATAATATCATGAGAACATTAAAGACGTAAAGTTATAATGGAAATAAGTGCCATGTTCGATCATTGTAGTATTATGTTAAATACAGCTACTAATTTAAAATATTAAAGTATATACATACGTAACATAGTTTGACTTCTCTCCATAAACAATTAAAACTGGATTTTTATAAAAACCAGACAATGGATAAGTCTTCCTGATGGTTTTCCTATTGCAAATATGCTCTTCTACAGCATCTAAGTTAGTTTTAAATTTAAAATGTTCACCTTCTTGTATAAGAGTTGATGTAAATATTTTACGAAGAGCGAATACCTGCAATTATAAATCCAAATAAAAATTAATTTTGTAACATTGATTAATAATAGAACTTTTTAAATTACAAATTAAGAATATAAGCACCAGATTATTTTTTTCAAATTGATTTTCTAGAAATTCCTTGGCCTTACTCAGAAGATAACCTCGAGGAATAGATCCTAATGCTTCCTTCACTTTCATTAAAGCACCCAAAATTCTTGTTTCCGTATCCATTGGATAGTCGAGAGGAGAAATGTCCACTGATATCAACATATTTACCATGTCGGGCTGAAATTTATTTTAAAATAAATTGTGCAATGTTTATTGATAAATAATGTAAAATAAGTAATACTTCGGGAATATCTGGAAAATTGTAAAACGGATTGGTTGCTTTTCTTTATGCAGCCAAGTGTTTCTAAATAAAGCACTATCGTGTAGCGAATCGTTTCTAAACGTTTGCTGCAATCACAAGGCCGCTGCACGTGCGTTCTATGCATAATGTGATATTATGATGTAAATATGTGAAAAAGTCCAAGTGACTATTGATAAAAACATTGTGGAAAGATTGAATTTTCTAAAATGACTCTGAAAATACCATATTCTTAATGGAATTATCTATCGTGACGTCGTTTTTGCTATATTCTTGCTACACAAAGAAACGCGGCCATTATACAGTCAAACCTGCGAACCACGGTGACTGGAGGAAAAATTCGAAAATACGGATGGGAAGTGGCCGTTGTTTGGAGATTATTTAGCATTCTTTTCGAAGAGGAACGTTCTTGGAAACAATGGCCGCCATTTAGAGATGGTTGCTATTGGCGATTCGCTAGATGAAGGAAAATGTAAAAAAAATTGGGGAAACAAAAAGTTATTCGTAATTAGAAGTAAACAGTAAACTAAATTAAAATCTTCACAATTTTTACATTTCAGACTCACAAATTCAATGCTGGCCTTCCTTTTAAGCCGCGAAAGAAGAAAACTGAATCCACTCTGTAATTTTATGTTCTTATGGTTTAAGAAATGAATTGTGAAATTTTAATTTATTTTCTGAGCATTTCATCTAGCAACAAGTATGATTAAGGAATTTTCTGTCCTAGTTTATTGTAATACAAGTTATGGACTAAACTGATAAATAAGTTAAATGAAGAACGATTTAAAAGGACCATAACACTCATTTCTATGAAAAGATTGCCCTTTAAGACATTAGCGTTTTGAAGTATTTTTTAAGAAACAAAAGAAGACGATACAAAGAAAGAAGACACAAGCAGAGCAAGTGCTCTTCGAATGGCGTCACAAATTATTACTTTTAGTAACATAAATGGTTCTAACTATTCGTCACGCTATTGAAGGTCATAGATACGATCCTACTCGACCCCTTACCAAATTCCTTTTGTTTGATAGAATCTCTTTGAAGGAATGTTTTGTTATATCCTAAGGATTCTGTGTGATATGTGGAGTTTTCATTGATAATAATTAATTAACTGAAACTAAATTTGAACTAAAATTAAGTTTTATTAATTATTCAACACTAGTGAAATTTTATTCTTAACCAAATCCTGCTGATTTATAGCATGATTCTCCAAATATTCCCAGAGAATGATGTGCCCACAATATTAGTTTTATTCATTTACCTGTTTGAGGGCAAAACCCATTGTAACAGTTGATCCTAAACTGTGTCCTATTAAAATGACCGGTTCTTTTAACTTTCGAATGAACTTTTCCAGATCCCTATACATTGCAGAATAAGAGAAATCTTCAGATTTTCCACTATCGCCATGATTTCTCAGATCTATCACGAATACCTGCATTGAAATTAAATTATAATTAAAATTTAAATTTCATTAATTAATCTCACTAATTAACACCACTGGAACATATAAAATGTCACATTTATGGTACGATTGTTAAGTTTTTGTATGTTTAGGATCTCGGAAATGGAAAGTATCCAAACTGCTTGAGTCTTGAGCAGGGCCAGATTTACATAAGGGCATTTGGGGCCGGTGCCTAGGTCCCCCACAAAACTATGTTTAAACATAATTTTTTTCTATTACCGCCACACCCTAGTGTGGCCTATTCATGAGGGCCATAGGCAGAGAGAACCAAACCCGGGAAGAAACCCATGAAACATCGGAAAATTTCGGGAAAAAATTTCACATAGGTATTTTTCAATTAAATTAACATAAGGTTATTGTAAACACAATAAAATATATGTGTTTACAATAACCTTATTTTTAAATGAAATTTACAACTTTTTAGTTGAAATCTAGTTGAAGGTACAGTATTTTGTGTAAATTTTCTAAATCATCAAATTTGCCTACTCTTAAAGGGAGGCCCACCGTATTTGTGCCACGGGCCTCTGATCGTTAAATCCGGCCCTGGTCTTGAGGCCTTAGTATGTAAAAATTAACATACAAAAAAGTGGAATGAATAAATTGTAACAGATACTTTTGAGGTTCCTACTAGACCATCCTCTGTATAGGCCTTGTCACAGGGAGCACTGTATAGGAGCATTAAAAAATCAAACTCCTACCAGAAACGTTTTGAAGAGTATTATAGAGCTTTAATTTATGAAACGTTATGCAATCCTCAATCATTCCTATTTTTCGAAATCCTATTCTAGGACCAACTTTTCTCGTTTTCTATTCATTTATTTAAAGTAGAGAATTAATCTCCCATCAGTAGTGGGTCTTAATTAATGGAGAATTAAAAATATACCCCGTTGATCACACCATAAACATTTCTTATAATTGAAAAAATAATAGCAATCGATTCGCTTATGCTACATTATGCAATCCTTAAATCATTTAACCAGGCCAAAATCCTATTTTAGGATCGATTTTATGAACTTTGCGTGCTTATCGATGGGTTAATTAACAAAATTAATTGTATATAATTAGCATTAATTACAAATACGTCACCTTTTTTACGGATTTATCTGCAATATTTTCTGCTATTTTCTGCCAATTTTCTTTACAATCGAAGACACCGTGAACAATAACCACGGGAGAAGTAGGAGGGAGCATTTCATCGGTTCCATCGAAAATCTCGAATGACAAGTCTATTGTATCTTCACTAAAATTGCATAATTAATATTCAAGGCAAGTATATATTATATATACAGTTAATTAATTAATATCGTTACCTTACTGTAGAGTTCATGACTTCAATTAGCGGAGAGTTGGGAATAACAGAGAACGACACCTTCTCGCTCGAAAGAGAAACAGTTTGTCTCCTTAAGGTCAGAGCAATCATGAGGCGTATAAGGAAAGTATGAAAGCTTTATATTTCGACAGAGGAAAAGTTAAATTATATGGAGAAATTTCTGTATTTTACAATTCCACCTGTTATTTATTTGTTTGTTTGTTTTAAATATATAAATATTGAATAAATTAGAATAGTGTAATAAATATGTATACAGGTGTCTTTTTTCTATTTTTTAACATTTATGCCTTAAGAAATTTAGTTATCAACCCCCATATTGAATCGAAGAATTAATTATAATTACAATCGAACTTAAAATAACGGCCATTTTTGTTTCTGTCAGTGTCCGTTGTTCACAGGTTTGTTTATATATAAGTTACATACTGTTTGTGTGTGTGTCTCGAATACCTGTCAGTTATAAAACTACTTTTTAAATAAAATGTCACTTATTCTACTTTATTTTTCTGCTCCTTTTGATATAAATTGATAATTTCGTTACTTAAAATGTGCATCACTCACATTTTAAACCCGTTTTATATGAAAAAATGAAGTTTAATTAAGAAAGAAAGTGATACTTTTTTTATAAAATTTCACAAATTCGATGCAACAAAAGGTATGTTTTTTATGACATGCTCTTGAATGCATTCTTAAGATGTTTTTTAAAGACGTTCAGTCCACTTTTACACGTCCATTGACCCAAATTTAGCTGAAAAAAGTTAACTTTTACAGAATTGCAAACTTGTGTAAGAAGCAATAAAACCAGTAAAATTTTGCAATTTTTTATATTATTGATTTTTCTCCTCTTGCCTTATAAATAAAAGTTTAAAAATATGGAAAGTAATTATGTTTTAACGTTTAATTATTAGAATTAAGATTCATTATTCCAATTAAACCATTCACCGCTCGATTCTCGATTAATTTTTAATTACATTATAATTAAACATTAAAAAATACTTTAAACTGAAAAAACGAAAGAAATGCGTTAATTTTGAAGAAAAAGCTTCAAACTTTATTTTCCATTGTCTCGCCTTTCTGCGAAATTTGTGTTTACAGCTGGATGACCTTGAGAACAGCTGGTATTGGATTTCCCGGGACATTCTCGTAAAACTTACAGGAGTCCAAGGATTTATAGTAGGGTGAATACTAGCTGGCCGTATATTTTTAAATATTTTTAAAAAATTACGTTTTTTATTGCGATTTCCGACCCCCCCGATTTAATTAAACGTATATATAATAAAATATATTAATTAAAAAAACTATTGGAGGTCGTTTTTGATATCAGAAAGTAGCTTTAAATAACTTTACCGAAGTAAAATCCGTGCACTACAACTTTAGAACGATGAATGAAATTTGATAAAAAAATCCCATAAAAAACAATTAAATGTTAATCGTGCGTCATTAAAGGTTCATTAAAATCGCGATAAAATTTTTTCGCGCGGAAAAAAATTTTTGAAAAAATTTCAAGACTTAAAAAAACATCCAAAAATTGAAAAAAAAATTTCAGAGGGTCCAAACGCTCGAGTTTTCTGTAACGCTATGTACACTTGATTAGTTATCTCGTTTAATAGTTCAGGGAACTAAAAAGATTGCTTTTATTTTTATAAATTGTTTTGTAAATTTATTTTTAAATTAAGAAAAAAATATAAAAAAATTTAAATGTTAACCACTTATGGACCATTCTGCAGACTATGGTTTCCAAGAATCAATTATATTCTTGGAAACCATAGCCTGTAGCAGTAGTGGTGAACCTATGACCCGCGGGTCAGACACTGACCCACGCAGGCTTTTTAAAAATTTATTCATCATATTATAAATAATAAATTATAAGTAATAAATCATTGTGTTTGGTGCTTCATCATACTGTGAATATAAAATTTGAGCTTTCCGCATGAATCGATTACGTTCTATCCTATGTTTTACCTTCTGTACGCGATCCCTATACGAATTCCTACAGTCCTCCTACGTTCTACGTTTTCCTATATGCATTCCTACATGAATTCCTACACTCTATATAGGATCCCTTGTATAATCCCTACATTCCTTCCTCCGTACTGTACCACGTTCTCTTACATAGACTCATAGAGGAGAAGGTGGTATTATGGAACACTGCGGGTATTATGGAACCACCCCATTTCGAACTGATAATAAAGTCGAACTGCAGCGGAATGTGGCTGAACTGAACTAGGCAGACATCCATAGCAAGGGGAAAACCCGTTTTACTTCAGTTAAACGGTTGTCCGTATTTAATCAGCAAATTTGTTTTTTTCAAAATTCGCAAGTTTTGAATGCTAAGTGAATTTAATTATTTTTAAAATATAAATCGTGTAGTTGTAGGTTCACTGGTGCATGTATTCCGTTCCAGAGACTTAGGGGTACATATTAATCTGTGTGATGTTCACGTTTTTTAAATTTTGGTCTCGACAGACATAAGTTAATTCGAGATGGCGATGCGTGAAATACGGACCCCTTTGGTGCTTTTACAGTAATATGGAACTCAACTCCTCCGAACTCTCTCTTTGCAATCAGACATTCGTCCGGAGCAATTTGGGAAAAAGACACTAGGTAGAAAGTCTGAAAATATCGAAAAAGAGCTGCTGGAATATATATTGTTGATGGAGGTCATATTTTTCTATTATAAAAGCATTTTTGCGATAAAATACATTGGAGTAAATAATTTTGTAATTATTTAACATTTTTTGTCCTTTCCTATTTGTTTTTGGCTACATTAAAGCATTTTTTTGAAAATATACAGTAAGGTTCCATATTACCACCCGATTTTCTCTAAGCCTACTTTC
This sequence comes from Centruroides sculpturatus, assembly GCF_000671375.1. Classification (NCBI taxonomy): domain Eukaryota; kingdom Metazoa; phylum Arthropoda; class Arachnida; order Scorpiones; family Buthidae; genus Centruroides; species Centruroides sculpturatus. The sequence continues at coordinate 66,413 of NW_019386201.1, read as the reverse complement.
GGACTTTTTGTACAAAAGCCTTCAAAAACCATACTTATAATTACACTAGCGAAAAATCCAATTAGGAACATTTAGTTTACTAGTTACCAGTACTTTTCGCACAAAAAATGTGGATGTAGTTACGATACCTTGTTTACAATTCACTAAAATGTAGTTGGGGTTCCATAATACCACCTTCTCCTCTATATGATTCATACATTCCCCCGTACGTTTTCAATTGACTATGTACTGTACTGTACGTCGATCTCCAGAATTAACTCTACGAGATTCTACTTTACAGGGATTCATCAAACGTAGGAGGTATCATTAGAAATCACGTGTGGCACTAAGAGATCCACGCAGGGGCGATCTACATAGAGACTAATAGAGCTTAAGCTCTGGGCCCCCAAGTGTCAAGGGTCTACAAAAATTGAATTATTATCATGAATTTTTAATACTTTTTCATTAACAATCAGCACTTATCGTATAGTAAAAAATAGTTAATAATATAATAATAATAATAATAATAATTTATAGTATTATTTGTATTAACAAAAAATGGGGCCCCATTGGCCTTCAAAAGTCCTAGGCCCCGAAAAATATAGATCCGCCCCTGGATTTATGAAAAATTTCAGAAATTAACTAAGATTTCTGTTTGCCAATGTGTCAATCCACCATCCGATAACAAATTTGAACACGAATTCATTTACTTACGCTACTCTTCCTTCCTCGTGTTAAAAATAGTCAAACAAACAACAGGAAGAATTGTCATAAATAGTAGAAAAATGTGATGGAAAATCTATTTGCTACTGTCCATTAAGATCATTTGGGCTTACTCGTTAGTTCTTCGATAGAACATTATTTGCAACCTGGCCACTGCATCGCTAATTACTTATTTGTTTGTTCTCGTTCTTATTTATTGTTCAACTTTTAGGTTTTCAGTTTAAATTGGAAGCGTCAAGGAAAATGTGCATTAAATCGTAATCGTTGAAATCGGCATTAAAATCTGAATTGTATTTTCCTAATATTTCCTGTCACTTTACTTTCTAATGACCAAACATTTACTTAATATTAAGAATAATTGTTACATTAATATAATATTTTTAAAGAAAAAAATTTATATATAAATTTTTGTTCTTAAAATTAAAATAAAATTAAAATTATTAAACTTTTTAAAATAAAATATATATAAATTACTATATAATATATATACGTGTATCACGTGTATATATATATATATACGTATCACGTGTTCATAACGATGCCCGCGTGCAAATTACCATTTAAACTTTAAAACCTATACAAAAAATATATGCATTTATGGATTACAAGAATTACAAAACTTAAACTACAAACTCACGGGATACAACAATTTACATCACTGCACGTAAACAGGAAAATTATGTCATATATTTTAGAAGATTATGTAATTTTAGGAGTTCAAATAATTTGATAGTCTCTAAACCCATCAGTTTTAGAGCCTTGGCTAGCTATTCGACGTTTAGTCTGGTACTTTGGGAATTCCCAGAGTTGAGTCGGATCCTCAAGCATTCAAATGTGTCGAATAAGCGCTTCACCAGTTTGATTTAATCTACGATAAGCACGTAAAAAGGTGTATTTGCAATCTGCAAGGCGGTATTAATTGGTAGAGTACTTTATATATATCGGGGTGTTTCGTCAGCATTATTTAATTGCGGTATTTGTAAATCCAAAGTAAGACAAATACCGAGATTATTGACGAAAGGATTTCACCAACAAATTTTAGCGAAAGATTACTAAATCCCGAGATATCAAGAAGAAGATTAGTGGAACCAATAATTTGGACACTAGCCTGGCTAGAAAATTTTCTTACACGTTATTTAATTGGATATTTCGGAGAAGTAATAAACGCTCGAATACAAACACGACAGACGGCCAGAAACCAAGTCGACAACCCAATTTCTCTCATCGAGAAACACAGTATTTGATGGAATTAATCCGAAAATATAAAGATATTACAGAATGTCATATCTTTAAGGAAAAGGAAATAAAACATGGCAAATTCTAATCGAAGAATTCAATAATCCCAAGCAGTTTACGCCCCTCTCAAATCCTGTTGACAATGATTCAGATTTTAGTGTCTCCGTTGAAGGTAAATTTGCTTACATTAAATTATACTCGACCAAAACTAGCGCGTAATAAAGCAGTTAAGAAAATAAATAAAAATTTGAAAAAGTTATAAACATTGGTATTTACTTTTAGACAATGTAGCCGAATTTCCCGCATTACTGTAACAGCAATGGGGATAATCAAATAGACAAAATAGTTAATTCCTCTATTTTTAGGATTTTGAAAGCGGGACGAGTCCATTTTATGTTATTGCTAGATATTTAATGGGTTTAAAAATATTCGTAAGCAGTAATAGACTTATATTTTTTTCTCGTCTTGTTTCGTTTAAATTTAACAAACAATAATGGTTATCCGCATTAGGTGAAAAAAATCACGCACCAATGGACTTGCCCTCTTTAAAAACCAGCCATTTGTTGAAAACATTGATTTTCTTTGAATGGAATATATTCATAATAACAAAAAATTGAATGTTATATTTATTTAGTTATTTTATTTCAACATTTCGTACTTCTTCGCAAAGCTACAAATAAAACAAAAAATATATTCAATTTTATAGAAAAGGTGAAGAAAATAAGAAATATATTCAGTAATAAGTCACGTGCAAATATAAATATATTTCTTAGTTTAGATGGTGCAGATGTTTAAAGTATTCGCGATGAATGAATGGCACTGTACACAGGGTAATAAATCCATCACATCTTTATATTTTTCTTTAGTAATAGGCATTGTTTTCGCATTTAAAGACGATAATACTATTTTTCCGAAACTACTTGGCTTGCCCCGTTTTGGTGATAAATCAATAATTTTAAATCGCGTATTTTTTTTAGTCCATGTTATATAAAACAATTTATACGGGCGTTTCTCGAGAATCTTATCCAGAAAATATTCGACCGATTGACAGTTTCTCCGTCAGTATTTTTTATTCAAAATTGCTTCCTGCAGAGGTTCACTTTCGTGTACTGAAAATGCGACATTTTTGTATTCGTTTGTAATAATCCTGGGCGACAGAGGGCCGCGCTGTCGTTATTTAGAGTGGACTCGCCTCACTTTCGCAATAAATATCGTACGGCCCCCTGAACAACTTCCTCTATTCTCGACGCCAATACGCCTCGCCAGATTGTTCCCACTGTGGCTCGCCAGAAACTTCGTACACTATTGGCTTGTCTGCCCGCAATACACACGGGCCCGCCAAGAGCTAGGCCGTCTCTTAACCTTGGACCTCACGATCGTCCGTACCTTAACTCCGATATACTGGCCTCATACCGACCTTCCTCCTCGCCAACATATCGAAATCTTATAGCGTTTCGTTCATCGCACCAACCGCTTTACGTAATTTCAAAGCGGAGTGATTCGGATAAAAAGCCAATAGGCTAGAGTCTCCATATTAACAAGGAAGAAAGAAAGAAGAATTACTAGTAACGATTTATACTGATGTTAAAAGATATTTATTGTGAATTGATTAAAAACGTAAATTTTATGTTAATTTGTAATAAAAATTAGTTTTAACTATTTTTTTCACAAAATGGACTTACCTCACTTTCAAAATCAGCAGCTCATATTGTATACTATATAGAAAACTGTAAAATTAGCATAAAACTAATAAACCCTGTATCAACATTTATAATTTGATGTTAATATATATTACAGTCGACCCCCCTATAATACTTGATAATTCCGTTTTATATGAAATCCATTTTGTACGAGTCACTTAGATTTTACAAATACGTGAGCCGTTCACAGCCCGGCACACGTATTTGTAAAATCTAAGTGACTCGTATAACATGGAATTCATATAAAACGGAATTATCAACAGTGTTATAGGGGTCGACTGTATATACACAAAGTATTTTTATCATAATAATGTTTTAATACTAAAAAGCAATTAGCTAAATAGAAATTACAGTAGAGCATCGATTATCCGACCACCGATTAACCGTCACATCGGTTAACTGACCGTTCTAGTCGGCAAATTCAAATGTCTGCTAGTGATGTGGCGCTACAATATTCGGCTACTTTAATAGTACTTTTACGTGTTTTAGCTGGCAACATAGCTCGACTATGAAAGGGAGCCAGTATTCAAACGAGGCTTAATTTTCTAATTTTTAACGATACAATAGCGACGATTATTATTTTAAAAAAATTTTTGTTAGGCTTAACATCGTTGAAAATTCAACGCGAAGTAGGCTAATAGCGATATACCAATATACTAATTACATGAGATATACTAATATACTATACAGTAGACCCCCTATAAAACGGGTTCCTATAATTACGATTCCTATAAGACAGCGAAAAAATTGCGACAGTATCCGTAAAAAACGGTAAAAAATTCTATAATTACGTAAAACGTCATCTGGCAGCCGAACTACTTTCCGCGCCATCAAGCGCCACGCTACGGAGAGATTACTATCGTCTGTACAGTATTATATATAAATTAGGTACTGTACATATAATTATATATTAATTATATATACATTAGGTATTGTATATATAATTATATTAACTTAAATTATTGTAACTTTATTATAATTATATATATATTTTCCGCCGCCTGGCGCCAGGCTACGGAGAGTTTAGGCGAACTATCGTCTGTACAGTATGTAAATTAGGTACCGNAGTGGGGTCTCCCCCCTTTTCTCGGTGCGGACTTACTTTTTTCTGCTCGGGAAGCGCAAGTGTGCGCGAGTTTTTCTACGGCGNTAGGTATTGTATATATAATTATATTAACTTAAATTATTGTAACTTTATTATAATTATATATATATTTTCCGCCGCCTGGCGCCAGGCTACGGAGAGTTTAGGCGAACTATCGTCTGTACAGTATGTAAATTAGGTACCGTAAGTCTAATACAGCACTAATTTTATATATTTCTTGTGAAAGAAACATTTCTTATTCAACGGACATAAAAATTATTTATATTAACGATGTCTCCATAGTTCGACGAAGTTTTCGCAGAAAAATAACATCAGAAATCGCGGCCGCAGTTTGCTGAGCTGTTCCGCGACAAAAACAAGCTTGAGCAACGGCGACGTCGAACGGTGCACACTCGGTAAGTAATCCTACAATTTTTTGTTTATAGCGTAGTTTATACGGATTATTTCCAAAAAAAGTATACGTATTTTGGAAATGTTGAGTCAGATTAGTCTAGAATCGAATAATTTTATGGAAGAAAACCTTTCAAACAGCCGTAGTCCGTAAACTTGGCACATGTCGGGCTGTGATTGGAAGGACTCGTAAGAAATCGGATTCCTAAAGAATGGAACGTATCTACTGTCTTATAGGGGGGTCGACTGTATTAATAATGTATTTTTTCATATTTTTCGGTTATCCGTTTTTTCAGTTGTCCGACCAACCCCAGTCCCCAATTGAGTCGGATAATCGATGCTCAACTGTAATTTTTTAAAACTTTCTGCTCTGTGGGCACTAAGATGGCGTCTATTAGCAAGCCCGTTATGGGCTCGGCCGGGCGGTGAGAGACGGAAGCCGACGTATCCGGTCGGATCATCCCAAAAAATTCCTGGGGATTTTTCAACTCGTTCGGATTCGATTTCGGGTGCCTCAGAGCGGTTTTGTTTGTTAAGTTATGGCAACGCAACACTAGGGCAATGTGCCTAGGAAATGCCTTCCGGGGCTTTTTTTAAGTGAAACTGACTCCTATTTAGGCGTTACAGATGTGGAGAAAACCCGGAAAGATGCCGTGGGTTCACGCCTCGCTCGGAAGGGAGAGACGCGGTACGAAGACCGCTTGTGCCACCAGTGTTCGGGGTACGAAGACCGCTTGGCCACTGGTGGGTTCCCCCAGAGCGGTAGACTGCCACCTTAACTGCTCGGCTACCCGGCCGTCAAATTTTAATCATGGATTCGAACAGTGTTTTCTTTTTTTGACGTGAATAAGTCTTTAAATTTGCTTCCGTAGTGGGAGGCAATTCAGAGAACTGATGATAACAAAATCGAGGGATACAGTTTGGCATTGCAGCTACATATCTATCATCTACATCCAAAATTTAATTACACCACTCGATAGTTAAAGGATCGAAGAATTCATTACGTTGAGTGGGGACTGTGACGCATCGCGCGCGGCGGAGGGGGACGCGCCGCGACACATACTTTTCGTTTAGTATACAAAAATTTTAAAAATTAATACAATGTCGGCCTATACTCGTCGAAAAGCCAAATGAAAATACAGAAATCGTATACAGTTGGATAGGGCTTCTCGAGAGCAATCCAATGATACCCAAAAAACACCATACGATAGAGTGAAGCGATGCCGGAAACGTAAAGAAATGAAGGCGTCCGAGCGGATCAACGACGGCGCAAGTACATCTGCCGCTGGAGTGGCCGAGTCTATGCAAGCGGTTGATGTAATCGCTTCTGTATCAACGCCGGGCAGTACAGACATCGGTTGTGTGCGAACGCCGATTATGAAGACACATTGGGCAGCAGCTAGTGCACGTTTCACTTTTACCTTTGTCAACAATCCATTCGGACATAAGTGTGACGTGTGTGACCGTATATGGTTTCTGCGCTCGTTGAATCCACCAAAGGAAAAACACTTAACGCTGCTTAGTAATACTGTAAGGTCTCTTTTTTATGCAAATTATTTTTATGCGATTTTGAAGTTGTGCGGTTTGTATTTCATCCAAAAATTTCTTGGACAAACATACATGTAGGCTTGTTTAGGAAGCCCGCGTATATACAGTCTCCAAAAATCGTGGAACGCTCAAAGCTCACTCCATTTGTTCCACTGACATATAACGTTTATGGATGTAAAGGACAGTTAGATCTACCTTAATCGCTGTAGTTCCTAGCAATTTGTAATATAAATGTAATTAAACATAAAAAATACTTAAAACTGAAAAAAAACGAAAGAAATGCGTTAATTTTGAAGAAAAAGCTTCAAAGTTTAACTTCCTTTGTCTCGCCCTTCTGTGAAATTTAACACCGATGAGTCATTGTTTACACATCTGGATGACCTTGAACACAGCTGGAGTTGGATTTCCCGGGGCATTCTCATAGACGTCGCGGGAGGACAAGGGTTTAAAGTAGGGTGAACACTAGCTGGCCGTATATTTTTAAATATTTTTAAAAAATTTGGAGACTTAAAAAACATTCCAAAAATTCAAAAAAAAAATTTAAAAATGGCCTTAAGGACCGTGTTTTATGTAACGCTATGTAACCTGCCCGAGTTAACTCGGGCGAGGAACTAAAGGGGTTTTAATTAACTCTTCACATCCAGATGTCAGTGATTTGTTTTTAGAGTGAGCTTTTGCAATTCGGGGATTCCCCTTGTACATGATACCATCGACAAGTCGCTATTACATCATTCTGAGTTTCGCATTGAAAGGTATAAACTGTAATTGTTTTGAAATTAAATTTTATATGAATTTCTTTCAGACATTCGAAGTAATTTATTAAGCAGCCTATTTCTTTTAATTTCTGCAAACTTTTTTATGCGGTTTTAAGTTAATTTTAACTCGTTGTTTTGGTTTTATGCGATTTTAGAAAATTACGGAACGTATCCCTACTTTTTCAAGGCAAGTAAAGTCTTTTTTTATGCGAATTTTTTATATGCGCTTTTCTGTAGAACGTATCCACCGCATAAAACGAGACCTTACAGTACTTTCCGGGAGAAGGCAGTGGCTGACTTTAATTGAACTGTACGGTACGTGTAGAAAATCACTGGACTCGGACAAAGTGCTCACATTGTCACGTTCGAACGGAATTGTGTATCAACCTAAGCAACACGGGTTGCCCGCATTAGACCGATCAGTGCACGTCTAGTATTGCAGATTACACGTGGCTTAGCTTTGAGTCGACATCGCTGGCCCATCTCGAGCGGGAATTCGATCCATAGTCTGAGTCGCTGTTTGGAAGTGGGCACAGATGTTGACGGTTCGTTCTGTGCCTGTAACGTCGCAAAGTACTCGTTTTCACTGATATAATACGCTGGAAGAAAATATTACCCGTTAACGTACACATATTCACGTAAAACCCACGGCCATGTCCCCGGCGCAGCCACATAATAACTTAATATATTTTCTGTTGGAAATACAAGCAATAAAACCATTCAAAATTTTTATTACATTATATTAGCAATTTATACAAACAATTTTATTATTGTCTGTTCGATCTCAGAATACCCGTGATTAAGATTTCCGTAATATGATTGACAGAAACGCATAATTTAAATCTAGAATGTGCCACTTGTTGAATGAATTATTATTATAATTATTATTTTTGACTATAATAGGGTATTATAATTAAATAAGCAGAAGTATACATGTTACAGCTAAAGCTCAAAAGTCGTTAATGTGTACATTACCTAGCTAATCTTCAGATTAACTAAAGTGATCCGTTAAAGTTGTGAAAATTGTTCCATTTCTCAAATTACCTAGATAATGCGCAGAGTATCTAGGTAATCCGCACATTACCTACTAGGCACTCGGTAAAGTGAAAATAAGATCTTTGCCACAAATAAATGTGCCACAAATAAATGTGCCACAAATAAATGTACCACAAATAGGTGTGTTTGTCGCAGAAACCAATTGCTATGGAATTCAAAGTGTCACCAATCTTTAGACTGCACAATTAAATAATGTTACCTATGATGGGTAAAATGGCGGCTCGTCTCTGATTCCAGCAAAGAGAAGAAAGGAAACAGCAGGGTCGCACGTTCAAACCTAACCTAACCTATTCTAATAAATTACCATAATTATTACCAACCAAATTATTAGGATAGGTTAGGTTCGGTTTGAACGTGCGACCCTGCTGTTTCCTTTCTTCTCTTTGCTGGAATCAGAGACGAGCCGCCATTTTACTCACCATAGGTAACGTTAACTGCACAATTATATCACGCGATCGCCAGAAAAAGTATGATAACTTTATTATTTTTCGTCTCCGGTCCAAAAGTAGGGTATCGTCGAAGTCGTCTCGGTCCCCTCAGTTCATATAGATACTGAAAGTCCCGAAATTCCATAGGTGGTTATCTATATAATAATTTTCCTAATTGTATTAATATTTTAAACCGTTTGATTATTTGTATGTTTTTTAATTGATTGATGATTGATTCTATCAACTAATTTGTCGATTGTTTGATTGTATTAACTCGATTCTTTAGATATCGAAAATGAAATAAAGAACATTATGTGAATTTAAGCGTACAGAAACATTGCTGTTGTTGCAGCAAAGATCTTATTTTCACTTTACCGAGTGCCTAGTAGGTAATCTGCACATTACCTAGGTAATTTGAGAAATGGAACAGTTTTCGCAACTTTAACGGATCACCCTAGTTAATCTGCAGATTAGCTAGGTAATGTACACATTAACGACTTTCGAGCTTTAGCGGTAACACATATAAGGCACTTCCGCTCTCGATGGCATTTCTTCGACGTGTCATTAAAACTTAAGATTTATAAAATTATTTCAGTATTAATTTTATTCAAATTAAATGTTTCTGGCTAAACTGTATTTCATTTTAGAAATTACATATAAGTAACGCTAATTTAAAAAAATAATAAATAAATAAATAAAAACGATCAACTAAAATAAGCAGGGAGCGCTATTGGTGATAATTTCATTCAGATGTCGCTACTCCACGTGTTCGTTAATGGGTAATTACTTTTAACGTTATGTTTGTATTAAATATTTAAACGAACGACACTTACAGCTTATTATTACATCTGGCTATAGAAACTCTCATTACCGAAGACATTTAACTTACATTTAGAGAAATGTTTCGAATTTTCCCATTATCTCCTGAAAGAGAATTTCAAAGCACGAAAGATTCAGGAACCATCATACTCGGAGGTCCACTTACTGCCAAAACTTCATTATTATTCCAAGCAGCTTTGAGTTTATCGGCACAAGGAAAGAGAGTTGTCTTCATTCGTCCAAATAAATTCGTTAACCTTCCGAACTGTGTTAAAAATATGACCAAACCAACTCACACTACTATGAAACTTATTAAATTTTTATATTTGAACAGTTCTGATCTTGTAAAATATTTATCAGAAGTTCATCTTTCCTCTTCCACTTTTGATGCTATTTTGGTTGACGACATGCAATGCTATGTTCAAGCTAATGATGATAATTTAGAACATGCTCTAGCTAAATTGCTAGCACTCTTTAAGGATACTGTAAGTTATTTATCCTTAAAAACTAACGAAACTTGCATATTTATGTCTACGGTTACCGAAAACAATCGTCAGTCCATTTACGCTCGCATTGGCCAAATATTCTTCCATCTCTGGCAGATAAATACCTGCAATGAGTTTTTTAGCATCATCTCTTATCCCGATACTAAATTAAAAATTTATTATGAAGTCAAAGATGAGATTTCCTTGAAGGAAGTCAAGAGGAACTCAGAAAATTAAAAATATTGTTAATCACTGTATTTATTTTAAAACATTCAGTTTAATTTTCTGAAATATTTTATATCTCAGAGAAGATCTAATTAATAAAAAATTAACCATAATTGATTTTATTTTCTTGACATTGCTTTAAAGTCATAAATATGGTCTTTTATGTTAAGATCAATAATTGTGATTGATACTCAAGTATCAATCACAATTATTGATCTTAATATTAAATCATGAACAATTACTTCTGGACGGTTTAAACATAAACAATTATTTAAATAAATCATTAACTGTTAAAGAATGGTAAATCGGATCCATATTAATATTTCGAGGACAGTGACATTAAAGAAACTCCTGTCAGATTGTGTGACAAATCTCACACTTACAGAGATATATTAACAAGTTTAATACATGACAGATTGGCATTGAAAGAACATCAAGTAATTTTATATATAATAATTTGTACAATTAATGTAGGATTTATTAAAATTATATCAATAATGTAATAAGATCAATAGATTGCAACTTACATTTCCATCTTCCAAGAGCTAACCAACAATAAACCACTTAAAGTTGGGATTTTATTTAATCTGTTACATATTTATATCAATCTTGTAAGCCCTCCCTCTTACGGGATTATAGATTTACAAATTTTTAATTTTTATAGCTTTATTAGTATCAGTGGCTGTCAACCTTGAATTAGTAACATGCCAATGAGCCAATCAAGGAGGATCTTATGTGTATAAATGAAGTGATGTTGAAGAGAAACAAGCAGCATCGGATCGCTCGTGAGTCGCTGCTGCATATTTAATCCAGTAACCAAAGAGGAACGACACCTTGTAGTATATTTATGAAGAATTAAATAAAAATTCCAAGATAGGTTGCCGGTTTATGTGAAGGTATCAGTTGTTCTTGTTATGTTAGTGAGGTATCATCTTGATAATTAATATAAAATTTTAAAGATAAATTACATATAAGTATACATTTTCAATATACATTGTTTCAAAGTTTCTTAAAATTGAATTTCACATTTTCATGTAATTGAGTTGTAAAAATCTGCATCTTGATCTCATCAAATTCAATAGAAAATGGATTGGACATGGATTTGCTACGGTCTGGTCTTGTCTAAATCCAGATTTTAGCATGTGGTAATTTGTAGTATTGTGAATGGGAATATTTTTCAAAACTCTTTACAATGGTTGATGTAAAAACAACTATTGGAGACCACTTCAACTTCCAACTGTTGATGTGGAAGATGTTCACACGAAGAAAAGTTTAAAATTTATGCAGAGAATGAAAAGCTAGCCAACGGTGAATTGTAGAAAGTCCTTGTATACGTTATTTAAGTTATCTATTACGTAATGTGCATAAGGATTTTGTGGTTTATATAAATACAAATACGCTCTGTACAAGTTATTAAAATCTGTAACTTCAAAAAGCTTTTTTCATTTTAAACACGACTATTTATTATATAATTTAATAGTATGATGCTTAACAATTATACTTAAAATAAATAAGATGAAATGTCTGTTTCAACTTCCAGTTTTCTCATTCTACAGACAGAATTATTTTCTAAATAGATACATTTCAAACAAGGAAAAGCAGTCAGAAGTCATCACTTGACATAATAATTGCCATTTTCTTGTAATTACAATCACTAGTAATAGTTGTTTCCTTCGAAAGAAATCAAGCAAATTATCAGATAGCAAATTTTCTTAAAATGAAAGAAGTTTGTATTTTGATAACATAATAATTTATAACTAGCACGAGCAATATAAACTATAACCCGAGAATAACGCGAACGACCTCGTTCAATTTTTTTCATCGAGCGAAGGATTCACAACTCGAGCCACAGAGCAGTCCATTATTTTCTTATTTACGTTATACGCTTTGACCTTACACCCTACTAGGATGACATACGGCCGAAAGCATAAATAAGAGATAACAGAAAGATCCGTACGGCTCGAGTCGATCTTTCGGTACAACGATTGATAAAAACGGGTGATCGGACGGCCCAAATTTTCAAAGACCATTTCCGTTTTAATAATTGATTATAGAATTGACCTTTGAATAGTCATTTTATTAACACATCAATATAATATCACCAATTTATAGGTCAATAAAATAATTTTAAAAATAACCGAAACCAATCAGTTTTAGTCCCCTCTTTTCACTAATTTTGGAATGTCTCCAATCAAGTTTCGGACACGCATAAAATTCAAATACGAAAACGATTGCCAGTGGCAATGAATAGACGGTCGGCGACCGGCTGCCACGACACTGCGGTTGGAGGCGGACTTATTCTACGCCGACGAGTCTCTCCGTCGAGTGCTTTCCATCCATTCTCCACCGACCGTCGTACAATACGTATCTTTATCTCCATTACGTATTATTCTGCATTCAACGTCGACTAATACACTTCTTCCCACATTTGCCCGCAGTTCTACACGCGTTCACGTCGTCCGTCTTTAAGTTTCGGACACGTTCACGGTCTACCTAGATAAAACCAAACAGGTCATTGGCCATTCACATTATTACCAATTTAATAATTAATAATGCTCATAAAACAATAGAAAATGGTCATTTTTGATCCCAATAACAAATCAGATCTGTGCAAATTTAAAATCAGTTGGATAAGAGTGCTCATTGATCAAATGTACTCGTCTCGCAACGTCATCCTCGCAACGAATCGAACATCCTTCGACTAAACATTCGTAGAGAAAGTTCTGTTTACCAACACGAAGTCGAAAGAAAGAATCGTGATTTTCTTGTATGTGAAGCGTCAAGAGACGATTTGTAGGGAAATTCCTCTTGCATAATCGGCAAACATTCTGATGAAACTGCGCATAATGCGCTTCAAACATGAATTTATTAACCGAAACGGCTCGACAATTATCTTCTTGGCAGACATACTCGTCCATATTTTTTTCGTAAACTTCGCCATCAAACGCGTGAATTCTGTCGATACGAGGACAAATTCGATCCCCTTCTGCGAAGAACTCATCGTTAGGGAGTCGATGTCTTTTAACCAATCGATAATTATTCATTCTGTCGCTTCGTAAGCGAAAAATCACTTCGTTCCGTACTGAAATTTACAAGAAACCGTCCACGTGTGCACACGATAAGTTACCTAGCTGCCCCCTGCCGGACGAAATTGTAAATTAAATTAGAATCATCTAGCGAGAAGAAATGTTAAAATTCTTGCACTGCAATAAAAAATGGTGGAGATGTCGAATTATTCTTGGTCAGAGATTATTTTTGAAAAATTATTGCATAAGAAGGTTTATTTGTACGTCCGATGGCGTTCAAAAATCTAACGAAGACAGGTAGGTAAGTTTAAAAGACTGTATATTATAAAATCTGATTGTAAATCTTGAATTAAATCTTCCTTTATTTTCTTATGTAAATGATTCATTTATTATTATTATTATTGTTTATTGATTTAAATTTAAATTTCTTACAATGGGGACAAATTAAATAATAATATAAACATTCAAATCATTTTTTATTATTGTAATTGATAAATATATATATTTTTTATTATTTACTCGTATGCCTCATTAAAAAATGGTGCAGCATCCTCTGATAAGATTTTCTAAATTATGAGACAACGTTGGTGTGTTACCAATTATTGTATAAAATTCCTGTATATGTCACTTCTAAATTATCTTCATTCTCTGTACTAATTTAAAATTGTTCACATTCTGGCAGCATCTGTATTGATTGAAAGCAATCCTGGTAGCTAATATGACTCTTATGAGGTATCCTAACTCTGAGACCTATATTGGTTATCGGGATTGATAGCTAATACGGGACTAGGATTCTAGGCTGGCGGGATACCTCGTGTTCTGGACGAATGAAAGAATCCCGATATAGGTAAATTAAAAGATTATGTAACGAGTTTTGATTACATCCCGCACGATACGCTTGTTTAAATTGATGCCGCGTGACGTCGACGTCGAACTTTGGCCTTGTCTAATGGCGCGTGCGGTGACCGTCGGGACGGTTTGTGTTAGCGACGACGTTATCGATCGAGCTTTGAGATGAGGATCTCCGTTCTCGTAGAGGGGTTGGTTGGAGATCCGAAATTGTATGGGGCGGGATACTGTGACGTATTCTTTAACGTATACTGTCGTTAAATGAGAAAGAAAATGTGTGTTAAAGCGATTGTTATTAGATTTATATCCAAATTTTATCCGTACAAAAGCGTCGTCGTCTATAGTAAGCAGCTCGCTATCGCTAATCCTTTGTGGGCGTTTCTCGTACTGAAAAAATTCTTGTCTGGATAACTTCACTCTTTCCTTCTGCTGTAAATTCTGCTCAATCTACCACTGTACACTGTCTAGTAAATGCACACTGATGGAATTCTGCCTATACCATTTGTCCACCCAAGTGAATTTATAATTACCTTTATAATTCTACTATATATATGGTGGTTGAATTGTATATACAGGTGCAGGGTAATTTAAAAATTGTGTTATAGCAAAAATGCGTAGATAAGGTTATTGTATGTCTGGTTTTAATCCAGACAGTCTTGTAATTGTGTCTGGAAATGAAAATACTCCAGGAATTTTTGTATGAGGAAGAGACAAAGGAAAAGTTTCATATGTTTATAATTAATTATTAGAATGTTATATGGCCGAAAACATTCAAAAATGGTCAATTAATTGCAAATAAAAACATATTTTATCGTTATTATTTCAGATTAAAACCCGTTAAGTTGGCATTCGATTCTTACCGGTTTACCAAAACGACCGTGCCGTCGTCTCCTGTCGTCATTTTGCACGGACTCTTGGGATCGAAAAGTAATTGGAGATCGTTATCCAAAGAAATTGCTAGGGTTACTGGAACAAAGGTAAATTATCTTTTTAGTATACCGATTTGCGAACGAATAATGTTAAACGAAACATTAACGCTATTCTATACTTAAAGATCTATGCCGTCGATGTACGAAATCATGGCGAAAGTCCACACAGCACCGAATTTGATTATCGACATATGGCCGAAGACCTGATACATTTTCTAAATGAAATGAACATTAAAAAATCACTACTAGTTGGACACAGTATGGGAGGAAGGATTTCTATGTTCGTCGCTTTAAGTAAGGTAAATTTTAATTTTTTCGTAAATGTTTCGTGTAATATATTGCAAATAATTTTAATTTGAAATTTTAAAAGTTTAGCCCGAACTTGTAGAAAGATTAGTTGTCGTGGATGTTTCGCCTATAAATGTACCTAGTGATTTTCATGCCGAAATTTTCCAATATTTGCAAGCTATGAAATTGTCGTTAAAACAACTTCCCGAAGGAGTTTCGCTTTCTGATGCAAGACAACTAATTAATAATTATCTTGTTCCGATTGTACCGGTAAGTTAAGCTTTCAAAAATGAAATTTTTAAAATTTATATTCAGAATTTCCATTGGAAATTGCAAGAATTACACAGATATTCCTTGTGTAGTTAGGGTGTTACAATCTTTAATTGTATCCTGTTAAACTAAATTAATGTTTATTCTAGCTTCTTCTGATGATGATGTTTCTTCATTCGTGTAACCTTACATTATTACCTCATATAAACTGCAATTTTTTATAACAAAGGCGAAACTGTGCTTTGTTAGATCTCTCAGATTTAAATTAATGGTTTTATTAGCACTTGGATAATCATGCCCACATTGGGAGACCAACTGTGATTTTACTCTTCTCTACAGATGATTTTGTTAGAATTCTGTTTATTCTCCAGATGATGATCTTGTTGCATGAAAATGTTAGAGAAACAATACCTCTGGGTTTCCCAACTTGTGTTCCCTAGAGTTTCGCCAATAAAATTTAGGGTTCCACAATAAAATCTGTTGAGTATAGTGATGTATGAATGTGCCAATGCAGATACAGAATGTGAGATATAACTGTTGTAATCTTGGATTGAGTCCTCTTACAATGTCTTATACACATGCTAGAGTTATTTATAACTTTATAAATGTGGGGACTGATTTATTGGTAATGAAATGAACAGAAATCATGATATTGAAAACCATAAAAAAGTAAGGTGAAACTTAATCTAAAGCTAGAAAATCATAAAAAAAACCTTAAAAAGTATTTAACATATAGATAATAATACATCATTAAATATGCTTTAATTCATCAATATCTGCAGCACAGACCTATTGAATCTAATGACAGAAGTTAATGTCCCATTATATGTAGTGTTTTGTGGCACAACGATACAGTATACAAACAGGCTTACCAAAGATTATTAGAGTTTTGCACTGCAATCAGTTTGTGATATTTTAAGTATTTTTCATATAAAATTATAGTGGGGATCGTATAAATTTATGGTGCTTTTAGTATTATGTATACCCCAAATTAAAAAAGCATGGAGCATTTGCCGATAGAAAAGTTTGAAGGAAAATCTAGCAAGTACTTCAAATGTTTCTAATGATAAGGAGACCAAAAAGTGGATTAGCTATTGTTGCTCACTCCTTTGACATAAATGAATTGACCACACATTAAGAAGACAGAGATGGGAAATGTGGCAGCATTGTCATCTTCCCAAGAAATAAAAATTGTGAAGATTGTTGAAGATCTAAACATGGAAAGAAATGAAAGAAACCTTAATCTTCTGGATAGAAGATTGGTCTCAGAATGTCTTTTTGAGTGGTTCTATTATCAAAGAGCTTATACGACAATAGTGGAAACTCTCGTGAATTAGCATGTACCGTAGTGGAGACAGCATAAACTAGTGACATCTAGCGGTTCGAGGAAAACTCTAACACCGCAGACCATGTAAAGTCTAACAAAACTTGCAAAAATGCAATGAAATAAATATTTTATCGTCTTTTTGTCTTTATTTTATTATCTTAAAACATGAATTATGATTTTATTTAGTAGGAAATGTGAATGGATAGTGATTTAAAGGAAGGAATAATAGCAACAAAACAAATTAAATGCAATAAGAGTAAGATTTTTAAAATTAAAATCTTAAGGTTTTAATATAATTTTATTAAATTGAAACAATTTTTTACATTAAATTAAAACACATTGAACACAAATATATCATGTATATCAAAACATGATATATGGCATTTTTACTTTTTTTTTTTTTTTTTTTTTTTTTTTTGAGGTTTTAGGTCCTTTACGGCATTTTTACATTGAAAGGTTCTAGTTTTTTTTTTAGGGGGCTGCTTCTCATCGCAATCTGTTTGGCATTATAAATTAATAGTGAGGGTACTTCGCCGGGCCAGATCCTGTAACATATGTAAAACAAGTTTTTAGTCAAGTACAGTGATAGGATACTAAATAAAATCTGCGTGTGGACAATTAGCGATAAGTTTGATATTAGATCGTAAACTTCTAATTCGGTGAGAGGAACAAAAAAATAGGTAAAGGACACCATTAATTTATATTAAGTGAACAAATAATAAACAATTTATATACCCTCGGCTTGAGAGATTTTTGTTTCTAAAATCTTTTTTCGTAAAATGGTCGGAACACGCGATATAATTTCTATTTAAATATTCTGGTCCTTTTGTTTTCAAAATCTCGTCTAAATATGTTTTTCCACTCTTAATAATCCACCAAGTGCATCTGAAAATTAATATAAACACATACGTTGAATGATAACAATATTTTAAATCAGGAATGTTGATATAAATGAAAAGAATCAAATTGCTTATTAATTTACTTACAGTTGTTTGTTTTTAGGGAGTCTGTAAAACAACTTGCAATCACTTTATATCTTGTAATTAAAACAGCCATATATAGTGCAAATAATACCTCTTCCAGCCATTCTAATTATTGAGAGATATAATAAGTTCAAAACTTTAAATTAATACCCGAAATGTCTCCTTATACATGTGGTACAAATGGAGGAGTGAAGTGTAGTTATTTCCTCGAACCACTAGATCAGTGTTTCTCAACCTCTAACGAATCGTCGCCCCCTTCAACGTAGTATCGCCCCCTTCAATAAAACTGTTACATAGTATCGCCCCCTTTACTTATAAATTCCCATGCCGAGGGCCAAGACTAACGCCAAATTCGTACTGCATTGAATAGACTAGTGACTAGTATAATGTTATTTGTTTAATTATTGTACAATATAACGAATAAAATATATAGTTATTCTTAATATAATGTTTTACTATATCGCCCCCCAAAATATAAATTGTTATTAATCGCCCCCTCAACATGGAAAAACGCCCACATGGGGGCGATATTGCCCCCGTTGAGAAACACTGCACTAGATGGTGGGTAGAAGCTTGTCACCAGTTTCCACTATTGTCGTAATAAACTATTTGCTATTATCCATGTAAAAAGAATCTTTCTTTTTTACATGGATTATAGAACCACTATGTTTAAATTCATACAATGGTTTCAAAAAGTTAAAGAAAGAAATGCTGTGTATAATATAGAACAACCTTCTTAATTCAAAATCCCGTTAGTTTGTAATTGTCCCGGCCAGGAATATAGAGATTCCAGGTGTTAAGGAATTTGGTTAGTTCAAAATATGACTACTTTGAAATTCAAAGTGAAAATTCTGCCCAAATTGTGTGACACACACATACTTCAATCTAAACAAAAGTGTTAATGTATCTCCATACTATAAGAGAACAATAGACCAAGAACAATTCTAATCTAGTCAACATGGCTTTGCTTTTATAGTAATACATTTTTTGTGTCACCTTAACTGTGGACTATCCTTTTTTCTCTTATATCATAAAATATGGTTGGGTTTTGGGATTGCAAGACTAAAGTAAAAGATTGAGATATTTGTAGGGCTCTAGGCTACTAGATTTGGACAACTAACTACTTTTTGGGTTACTTTAAAAAATAATTTGGGCTACATTGCAAGGAATTTTGCTTTACTTTTTATAAAACCTGTCTTGCAACCTGTGAGGTTTTCACTGGACATGTGCTGTTTACTTGCAGGTTTTTATATTATTATTATTAATTAATGAAAATAGTATTCCATTTGCTTAATAGGTTATGATAAATGCCATGTAACTGATGTATTCTACAGAAATATGTAAATCTCAGATAATTCAAAGTTGTGATTATTTTGACCCTTGAATTTTGAACTAACAAGGATTTCCTGTATAAAGAAAGATTTAGGCCAGGAGTCTGAAATTTAAGAGAGGAATTAAAGAATATAGATTGATTTAATAAGAATAGTTGTATGACTTATATAGAGAGGCAAAATTAATGAAAATTTCAAATTTCTTACCTTCACTGATAAAAAAAATTGTGCATTCAGATAAATTTGTAAAGTACTATATTATTTTTCCGACTTTCCAACGATTATCGACACTACTGTGTGCCGGAAATAGCCGTTCCCTAACGGGTACTTTACGCGGATTCGCGTTAGTGTGCCAGGCCTGGACTTTAAGCGTGCACCAAATTAAATAATGACAAAGTTTGTCAATAACAAAATCAAATATTTAATTAAACTTCTATAATAAACTTATACAGTATTTAGTAAAAATCAAACAATAATTTATTCAATGAAATTCAACAAGAATCAATCCGACAAACTCAAATCAATCTATTTCTAACTTAATTCTATTCCCCTTTGGAATTCGACAAAATCAAAGAATTAACTTATAAACAATAATTCTTATAAATTAAAGATCCTAATCGTCACCTCAATATACTAGGAACCTATTTCCTCAACTCTCAAGACTTTCTATAATCGTCAATCCACAAATCGAATAACTTCAAAATCCTATTGGACACCTCTCTCGTTCACTGCTACGGAGCTCACCAAAGCTCGTTGCTATCAGGAATTCACCTCGTTCGTTTTCACTTGAGTTAGAGGCTTTATAGTGTGAGGTGACGTCACAATTCTGAATGAGATCACTCTCCTCATTTACATACTTATCTGTAACATTAAATTTTTCTTGTTTATCTGGCAGATCATTTTCCGACAATACTTCGCTAACCTTTTACATTATTCTTTAACAATTATCGGGATGCTTTATTCTTTTAAGGTTTAGCGATTCCTAACTGGGTTGTGGGGTCCCCCCCCTTTTCGTCGGTGCGGACTTACTTTTTTCTGCTCGGGAAGCGCAAGTGTGCGCGAGTTTTTCTGCGGCGCTTTTCTTTCGTCGGTGAGTTGGTTTTTCTTCTATTTTTAAGTTACTAAGGTGAATGGTGAGGAAACCTTCGTCTTAACTAAACATAAGCCCCAAACAAAATATAATGAAAGCAAAATAAAAGTAAAATAAAAATAAAGCTCAGACTTGGTTCCTTACAAATTATCCAATTACTTCAAAAGTTGGCATACAGACAGTTATGATAATGCTTATAGTTGTGGTCTGATGTCACCAGTGCCTTAAAATTTCCAATCCAATATATTAGAAAAAGCTGGCTCTTGGAGGCTTGGTATGTTCAGAAATTTAAATATACCAGTTGTTTCAAAGTATTCAAATATGCCTGTATGATACAAAGACATTTTTGCCTTTTCAAACTGTCAGTTGTGCATAGAGAGCAGGATAATCATTTTGCTGAATTACACTGCTTGTGGTGAGGTTTTGGACATGATGGCATGTGTATGACAGACAGGCTATGAATGTCCCAGTCAGACCATAAGAATAGATGATCATCTGATTGTGACACAAGCATAAACAGCTGCAGTGGCATATTTGTCAACTATCCAGAGCAGTGTTCATGTTTAACTGCCATAGTGGGTATTTTCTCCTCTAAAATCTCAATTTACCCTCCCAATTTTAGCATGGAGGTATTTTTACCCACCCAAAAAATCAGAAAACTTTAAGAAAATTTGATTTTTAAAAATTCTAAACTGATGCTTGTTTTAGTATGTAAACTGACAACCAAATTCAATCTTACAACAAAATATGACTTCAAAGTGGAACCATTAAAAAGACAGCAACACTGATATGTTTTTGTGCTTGCGACTAGTTTCATACGTGTGACGTCATGTCACTGAGGCTAGCAAGCCATGCATTCTTTTATTCATCAGTGTGCTGAACAGTTGCTATCGGAAATGATATTACTGCAGATGAATGTTGAAAACACTTTTGCTGGAAAAAGAGTTAATTCAGTTATATCAAAATAGCTGTGTATTGTTGCTTTCATAAACAAAAATAATAGTAATAAAAAATTCTTATTCTTATTTTAATTATTACCCATTACAAGGTTATTTTAAAAAATGACTTGAATCAAAAGGCAAAAATCTGCTCATTTAAAATAGCAAAAAAACTCAAATTGGAATTATACTATGCTTTTGAATTTGACTTCCACCAGGTAGAGAACCATTACTTGCTAAAGTGCAGAGTATGTGCTTGAATCGGGCCATCCGCACAACAAGGAAGCAAATATACACCAATATTGCAGAACTGATCAGGATCGAGAACGTAATTTTTGATCAGAGCCCCTACTTCTTAACACAAGAGAACACTCAGCTTGTAGCCATACAAGAAAGACTAACGAACACCTTAAAGAAGCACTATCAACAGAAACTCCGATGGATCATACAGAAGCAAACACCCCGAAAAAACCGACAACCATCATTCCCATACCTCGTGTGGGATGACTTGATGTTACCGAATTACGTAGCGAAAGTGTTGAGCTTAGGACCAAAGTTTGCACCCTATCCGACCACAGAAGACTTAAATCCCATCCCTGAATTGGAATCTCTAATAACAGGTTTACCAGATAAGGAAAAAGAATACTACCGATGGAAGGCCACACACAAACTTAAAAATTCCACCCAGCCACAAGATGTGATACACATGAGATCTACTTTGGAGCACACAAGAAGGTGGATGCATCAAAATAAAGTCACATTGGTCAGAGCTGACAAAAGCAAAAAAACTGTAAATTAGCCGACTTTTAGGGGAGTATCGTTTAATCCTGTCAGGATGATTAAGGGAATATTTGCATGTGGGTGTGGTGGAGGAGACAAATGATGACAAGTATCTTACATAACCTGTTTATTTTAACAGGAAATAACTTACACTATGCACAAATAGTTGCTTTAAACAATTGAATGTTCAAATGTTCTAAGCATTGAAGATGTTTTCTTGATATGGGCCCCGGGGCAGCAGCAGGGAAAGAGATTCGTTGGTTAGTGTCAGTGGCACTGCTCTCTGGATGAGCACAAGGGCAGAAAACTCCATCTTACATGCATTGACACACAGTGTCTTCGTGCTTTGGAACTTCACTAACTGAGTGCTTACTCACATTAACTTACTAACTAAACTAACCTACCATAACCTAGGATGAACCTAACCAGACAACTAAAGCTAACAAACTGTAATCTAATTTAACCTAACCAGAAACAAAGTTAAGAGTCATTAATCTAACTTACAACTAGGACTAATCGAATTTAGATTGAAAAAAAAGACAGAAAATAAGAATTAAAATACAGTAGCCTAATACCTCGACTTATGCGATTTTCAAATCTTGTTGATTCATCTTTTGTTTGAGTGCCACACAACTCTACATTACTCACTCCCCCCCACACTATTGTTCAGCTTACATGTTTGGACGTATCACGCGGAATCGACACATAGCTACAATTTATTTTGTGTTATTTATTTCTGTGTTTGTTATATCTACGGAGACTCGAGAGACTCTATGTGGTGATTTCTTGCAACCGTGAACGAATCAAAAGACGAGATAAGATTAACGAGAACATTTATTAGCTTACATACGTCCGACTTGGATTTTACACAAATTGCGAAATTATACCCAGACTTACGCGGTTATTGCTCGGTCCCACCTGTCGCGTAAGTTCGGGGTATTACTGTACAAAGTTGAAAGTCAGCTATATACTGACAGTTGAAACAAAGCAAGGGAAAGCTAATTGCCATTCGTGCCCCTGAAGTGAGTGCTCTCAAGAGCCCCACTAAAGGGATATGAATGTGAGTAGATGATGGAACATTGTATGTGTGTGAATGAGTTGGTGCGTTGCAAGGCCAGTTGTACCATTCAAGAATAGCAGCTCTTATTAAACTATCCCTAATGTGATTGTACCTATTGCAACAAAAAACTAAGTGAAGTGGTGTTTAGTCTTCCTGAATACCACAATCGCATTGTGGATTGTCCCCAAGGTTAAATCTATGCAAGTATTGCTTAAAGTTGCCATGTCCTGTATGTAGCTGAGTGAGGGTGTGACTAGGTAAAAGTGGTGAAGAATCGCAGTAGTGTCAACCTTGAGGATGAAAGTGTAGGGTCCCAGCTGTCTTGCCAGAGAATGAAGATTTGCTTTTTGACGTGATTGTTGATCGTGAAAGTAAGATAGGAATGTAACTGAAAGTACTAGTGACTGAAGACTTTGCAGCTTGTTTGGCAAGACGGTCAGTGGTCTCGTTGCTGAGAACCCTCACATGACCCAGGACTCATTGGAAATCTATTCTAATGTAGTTGTCTAAGTATCTGAGAATGTGGTGTATGAGATGGACGAGTTTTAAGCAGCTATCAGACTTTGCAATCCTGTGTAAAGCTATTCTACTGTCAAAATAAATGCGATAGTGTAAATAGTGTCTTTTGTTTTTCTTATGCTTAATGTGAATTAAGCTCATATAAAAAGCTAAAGTTTCTGCCTGTGTTATTGAGCAGTGTGTACCTAGACGGAAGCAAGTGTTGTGAAGCTCATGATCTAAGTCAGAGTAAACTACAAAAGCAGTACCCACATTGTCACCTATCTTGGAACTGTCAGTGTAAATCCTAAACATGGGATGATCACCTGGATCTTTGAAGAAAACATCAGGGGCAAGGTGATGGGAAGGGTGGTAATTGTAAGTTGAGAGGGTATTTTTATCAATGCTGAATTTTTTGATATCGTTGATCAAGGACAAACTGGGGGAATCTTACCTACTCTTAATCATTTTGTTGGCATCCAAGTCGCTATAATCTTGCTGGGATAAGGTGAATGACAACATTTTCCTGCCAAATAATGCATTTAATTTCTAAGTCAATAGAGATCAATCCTGACATTACCAAAAGGGCACTAGTGGGTGTGGTCCTATAAGCCTTACAAATGGAGAGCTGCAATCCTTTGAACAGATAACAGTTTTTTATGGTTATGGACTTGTTCGACCACGTGGCTCCAGACCTGTACGGCATAGAGGAGTGCTGGCTGAATTTGGGAAAAAGGCATTTGACCCTTATACTACTTAAACTACCTTTAAACTAATAACTTATAACTTAAATCAAGGAAAAAAACAGAACTGAAAACCAAAATACTGCAAAAAAGTATAACTGAAAAACATGAAAATGGGGTAGCCTAGAAAGACGAAACTAATAGGGAATAAAGCACCTATTAAGGGAACAAATTACAAAAGGAAAACTAACTACAAAAAACAGAAACCACGAAAAAGCCAAAATTGAAAAAGCTATGAAAACACAGTTGAAACTGGCCTAGTAAGGCCTAACTATGAATTTACAACTGAAAAGGATGAAGAACAACTCAAAAAAACCTGAAAAAATATTGCAATGCAGTAAAAACAAACCAGAAAAACTCGAAAACTAGTTGACTGAGAGAAACCAAAATTATAGGGGAATCTGTACACCCGGAGACGTAACTAACTACAAAAAGAGATCTAACTTAGACCTAAACTAAGACAAGACTAACTGAAAAACCAGGGCTGTGCAGTTGCGTAAAAATCTACTGACTCCGACTCCGGCTAAAACATCAAAACTCCACGACTCTGACTCCAACTCCACAGCCCTGTGAAAACACCCTAAAAACTGAAAATTTACAAAAGTCAGCCAAAAACAAGGTGATCGAGTGGAAGTTGAAAAGGAGTAAATTTAAATTGATTAAATCAAGGAAACAAACTGTTTCTCCCTGGCAAAGCCAAAACAGAAACTGATCAAACTAAGCCTAACAAATGAGAAACAAGTGAAACTGAAAAACTGACTCAAAATCTAAGCAGTAACACAAATACTAACTAAAATGACAAAAACAGCAGGGAAAAAACACTCAATAGAGCCCAAGAAACACAAAAGTAGACCTCAGTAGAAAGCTCACCAACACAGGCAAGATGTAGGCAGAGGAACTCATATACAGTACATGTGCGATAAACAGTTTCTGTATCAACCTACCTCATTTTTGTGATATTTTTAGAAAAATAATATCCAAGTAATTTTTGCCTGCAAAATATTCAAAAAACAATAAACACATTTGTAGTAGTGTCACAGTGTGGCAACATTTCTCTTCCCACAGTAGTTAGTCTTTTGGACTGGCAGCACTGTTTTTCACTGTATTTGAATTTGTAACAGTCATGCATTTTAAACATGAATAAAATCTTTTGTTATGGTAATGTATTTGTCTCTTTATACTATAGCATTAATGCAAAAATCAGTTTTACAGGCAACTTTCCTTTTTCGACTCCATGATTGTCATTGATGTAATGAAATCATATTATGATAAGAAATAATAAAATGGTTTATTATTAAACAAATCAAAGGCAAGTCTGTCCAAGAGGGATCACCATTTATTTTGCATTCCAGACTATACACATACACATTCATGGCAACAGGCCTTCCTTTTTAGGCTCCATGCCGCCAAAGGTAAAAAAGTCCTTTAAAAAATACAAACATCCAATCAAAACTAAAAGGAATTGGTGACACACAGATGTCTTACTTCTCATCCATCTGGCCAATGGGGTGGTTTTGTTTTATATCTACTAGAACAGGTGCTGGAAAATGTAGATTTTGAAGCTGCCCCCTGGCGACGGTACATTAAAAAATTTCTTTTTGTTGAATTTTTCTGTCCAATGGCGAGATTATTATTAAACAAATCAAAGACAAGTCTGTCCAAGAGGAGTCACCATTTATTTTGCATTCCAAACTATACACATACACATTCATGGCTTTATTATTGATTAATAATTTTTCTGATTGTACTTAAGAAAATAAAAAATATTTTAACTTATTAAATATTTTTAAAAAACATAGTAAGGTTAAACTAATGAAAACTAAAATGGAAGTGGGGGAAAGATACATTGCACTTCTATATCGATGACGTAATACACATAACTGAGGAGCGAATGAAGAGAACTAAGTTGAATTAATTAAGCCGGGAAAAAAGAAAGTGTGTATTATAATTGAAAAATGCAAATACTGTATTAATCTTTAAAACATTGATATTAAATCTGTCTTATAAAATCATGATGACTCTTGTTAATCGAGTTATCTGATGAGAATAAAATACAATACCAATATAGCTCTACCATTGAAAAAATTCACTTAAGTTTTGCTTAGTAGAAATGGCTAAAATGTGTGCAAAATACATATGGAAATGCAATATTACAGCACCATCTGCATTAGACGACCACCTGTATAAAAGACCACTTTTTGAAAGGAACCGTGAGTTGTCGCCATAGACAGGTTTTACTGTATTTAAATCTTTTTATTACCATATTTTAATATATCAATAAATTATTATTTATTAAGTTATTAAACTATGTATTTTATCATTATAATCATATCTAGTAACAATACTTTTCAAGTACAGTAAACTCCTGATTATCTGTGTGCGGATTATCCGGTTTGCAGATTATCTGTGCATGAATTTAATTTAAAAAAAAAAATAATTATATGTGTATGTATTTTTAAAATAGTTGCTTGCTTTCATGTTTATGCATCCTATAAGTGTGCATGTGTTCATATTTAGATGGTGGGGTATCTGAAGACAGCTGGACTGGTTTTAGTTAGGCTACTTCTTTCATGTCGGATGTTTCTTTTTGGAGAAGAAAACAATACATTTATACAAAGTTTAGTTTAGTTTCATGTTATAGTACTTATACATATGTACATACAATCAAATCTTAAATTGTAATAATACATATTATACATAATATTTTTTTTCAAATAACTCTCCCACAAATACTTTTAGTGTAAAATTACGTAAAATAAGATGTTTTTTTAATTTTCAGATAAGTACCCTTAAAATGCCTAATAATCGAAAGAAAGTCGTACTTACTATAAAACAAAAACTAACGTTAATTGAAAATTTTGAAAAAGGTGAATCTACATCGAATCTACATATTGTATTTTAGAAATAAATAATTATAGTTTGGATTATTTGTGCCACCTCTCCCCACCACTAGCCCGGATAATCGGGAGTTTACTGTATAAAGTAAAATTTAAATTAACACTGCTTGAACTTTGGTAAAGATGATATACTAGCCATGTGATAACTTAGCTGGACAAATTACTGGCACTTTAATAACAGAATTTTTCTTCTAAAATCCCATCTCATCAACTGCTATCATTATAACCCACCTATTCACTCTACTTTATCCAAATCTACACCTTCATCTTTCCTTCCAATGCTTGTACTCCATGGATGACCTGTTAGTCAAAAACATTAGTGGTGTTCTAAAATCCTGCTGTTAAAGATGCAATAATTAGCCTAATTAAGTTTGGTTCATGATTAACAAATTTTCTTTTTGAAAAATTAACATTGAAATACTGTAATCTCAATATTTAATAGTAATGAAATTTAGAAGTTTATTTTTGAAATTAATATTTCAGAATATTGCAACTCGACAGTTTTTACTAACAAATTTAGTGGAAATAAATAAGGAAGTGAAGTGGCGTTGTAACTTAGATGTCATTTTGGACAAATTTGTTACGGGAGTTAGCACTTTCCCACCAGTAATGGCAAAATTCGACAAGGATACGTTATTTATTTGTGGTGAACGGTCTCCGTATGTCTTGTGAGTAGTATTAAAATCTTGTATTTAAAATTGATCATATAAAAAAGTATATTTCATTAATAAATCTTGAATGCTTCAGAAAAGAAGATCATGAAAAAATAAGAAGTATATTTCCCAAGGTAAAGTTCAGTTATGTGGAGGGAGCCGGTCACTGGGTCCATTCTGAAAAGCCATCCGAATTTTTAAAGTTGTTAATTGAATTTATTCAAAATAAAACAGACTGAAGTTTGTCAAGTTTAACAGCTTTATTTATGTAATAAATAAAGTTTATTAATAAAATACAGTAAAATTTTTATATTAATAACTTTGAATAGAATTTAATATAATAAATTATTTTTACAAAATAAAAATAAGAATGGTACTTTGGAAACAAATACAATATAAGGAATTAGAATGAATATGCTTTTTTGAAACAATGAGAAAATGTTTTAGAATGATATATTCCTTACTTTTAAAAAATGTCTTGTAGAAGAAATTTAAAAATTTCTTTTGATTTTTCTTCATCANAATTATGTATATATATATATATTTTAAATTAAGTAAATAAATAAAAATATATTTAAAATTAACTAAATAATCTTAAAACATTTTAGATGAGGGGTTCCCAACCTAGTTACTAGTAATCTCTAAAGGGATGAATACATAAAATTTTATTTCTTATTTCAAATAAGAAATTATGAATGTTGGTAGAAAGGGATTGGTAAATCAAATCTAATTTTGTAACGATAACAATAAGAAAAATAGATTGGGAAACTCTGTTTTAGTTCATAGATTACTAATAAAATGGATTTTCTTCTTATTTGTGATGCATCTAACTTTCATTAAACATACAGATGTATTTAACAAATGGAAGCTGCCTGATGCATGCAATTAAACAGCTTTGCTGCTGATCCTGGGATATTATATTTGCATTATTTGTAACAAAAAAATATATAAATTTCTTAAATTAAAAAATACATATAATTGGTATTTCTTAAATTTTAGTCTTTTTAAAATTCATTGAAAGAGAAAAAGAAAACAATGTGAAAGGTGATACTTAGCAAATTACTATAAAATATATATTACAGTAATTGACATCTGATTCTAAATGTGTAACTTATAAAATTTATGGATAAACAGGTTTACATCTAATAAACAAATATGGCAACATAGCAAGAATAAAATATGAAACAGAAGACAGTTCCTGTTGACAAAAGTAACAAGTTGTACTTAGACTACATACTAACAGAACTTTTACTTAATCATATTTTAAATATGGTAAGATACTGCTCTTTATCTGGATGAAAAGGAACATACGGCAAAGAAGGGTTGAGTTTCCTTTTAAAAAAAGCTATTAAAGGCTTGGCAAATAAAGCTGAGAATAGATAAAAAGCCAAGTAAGGCAACGTTCCTCTCATTCTAGCAGTGAAAATTTTAAATGTCATAAATCATATTTGTCCGCAGATAAGTATAAAAACTTAGGATCTTTGGTAACCACATTTGCTTATTCAATAATTTTCTTTCACAAATGTAACCAAACATGGTTAAAGTTTACAATATGGCGCTTTCTACAGTGTTAAGGTCATATGTACAAAGTTTGTATTTTTGAGATTTTTATAAGGGTCATTACAATAAAATTCTCATTAAATCATTTCTGGTAGTAGGTTATTTGTTGTAAAAAGAGAAGACACTGAGGTCAGCGTTACATGTGTGTTTTTTTTTTAATCGCTAGTACTTTCAACAAACATATAGTCGTCGTCATCAGGCGAATACGAAGATTTACCGAAAGAATTAAACGGAAATAATCCGATTTGGAATAGAACGCTTAAATTTAAGTTGAAACTTTAGTCAAAGTTGTTAGGAACACGATAGAAATATTCAAAAATGTTCGAAAAACGAACTAGCAGAAAGCTCCATGATGTGCGAATATGCGCATGCGCAGATCTAGACACACACTATATGCATTCTGGAGAATGCTAATTTTTACTTAATTGCTTGTATAGTGTGACCCATACACTGGGCAGCTCGAGAGTTGGAATGTTGCACGTGTCAAAGGTGGTAGTAAGAAGAGACTCCCATATGAAAACAATTTTTCGATCCTTACAGCTCTTGAGCATAACTGCTTGGGACCATAGCGGGTTGTAACCCTGCTCAAGTACTTTTCTTGCGAGCTCGGTGGTGTGTCTACCCCTCGCAACATCATTTTGGTGCTCTTCTAGTCGGCTGGCAAGCATTCTAGTAGTGGCCCCGACATATCTTTCGTTTACTCCTGTTGTAAGGTTTTCCAGAGGTACAGCATAGACCCCCGACTTCTCAAGCGTGGAAAATTTGTCCCTATCGTTACAAATGAGTTTGTGTAGGTTTGGAAGTGGGGTTAGTGGTAGTATAAGGCCGTGCTGCTTAAAGATTCTGCAGATACGTATAGAGGGGGTCCCAGGTATGGCAACGATGTTTGTACCATTGAAAATTCTCTTTTACTGCATAATGTGGTACTTGGAAACAGTGATTTCTTTACCATATTGAGCACGTGTGTAAATTTTGCACGTGAAAAGCCAGCAGTGCGCACCCCCAAACTTATGTTGTCTAACTCCATGTTTACCAGCTCTTGCGAAGATGATAGTAAGTAAGCCCTTCTAACGAGAGAGGCAATGGCAGCATTAACATATCGAGAAGGCTGAAAGGCCTCTGCTGATATAATGTGTGGAGCTATGCTGGACTTGTGATGAACCGAGAATTGTAGTCCTTCCGAAGATTTACATTGTCAGTGTCTTCTCTTTTTACAATATAGTATTTTGGCGTGATCGTCAGCATATTGATCACCAGGTTATTTGTATTTTGCATTGCTGAATTATTGCAACCCTAAGTTAGCTGTATAAATTTGACATGGTGTTGTAATTTATCACTAAATATAAATGATTCAGGTACATTTTTATGGCAAGGGAAAATAAATGTTTCGTATCTTCTATTGTTTTGTTAGTGAGACATTATGAATAGAAAATTCCATATTGTGTTTACTTTTACCATAATGAATTAACAAAAATGAATCAGCAATTAAGATTTAAGAAAGGAGCAATATCTTCTGAAAACCATCGTTTAAACAGTTATAGTATTTTCACAGTGAAGAATCTGAAATTTAAGTTTTGATGTAGAAAACACACAAGTATTACTTACCTGACAAATGCAGAAACAAAACAGAGAATCTATTTCTTTCTTAAGTCAAGAATCATGAAATGCTGTCAATAGAATACTGAACAAAATGCCTTAAATTCAAGGAAAAAGCTGAAAACTTTGATATTTTACCAAATACAACTGTCCCAGATAGACACTTCTTGTTCAAATAATAATGAACTTGTTTTACATGTAATTTATTTGTTTATTTAAATAATAGAAATAATGCTGTAAATCAAGAAAAACTTTTAACTTTTAATCTGTTTAACTTTTTTTGCAGGTATTCTTTCTTTGCTAAGAGAAGCAGTTATGTTTAGTCCTTGAGGTTTTTACTATAATAAAGAATAAACCTCTTCCCATATATAACATTAGAATTCTTATTTATAATTTTTAACCTATTTTCTACTTCAACCATTGCGAAATTAATTAGTTTAGCATGAATCAATTAATCTTCAAGTATGTTTGATAAACCTTTCTTTAAAATTCAGTTTTTGCTGTTTCAATCATTGAAACATTGACAAATTAAAGAATTTTTTAACCTGGTTAGATAAATTTGAAACTGAATCAAATTGAAATGCTTACTTCTTCATTTTAATACATAACATATAAAAATAAAAATAATTACAGTATATACATACACTTTATCTGTTAAGAATTGGTTAAGATTAATAATACTGTTTTTATTCTCTTTACTGCATACACTTCTCTCTTTGGAAAATAAATTTTCTTTCTCTTCTAAAGCAGTCAGTCTGTAATAAAATTTTAAACATTAATAAATTTATAATAAATTACATATTATCTATATTTGTAGTTAAGAAATTTCTTGAATAATTTCTATAACCTGTATTCAATATCTCCTAAAAATGCTAAACTAAACAACAAGGAATTTTAGTAAAAAAATGACTGATTGCTTGATCTCAAAAATTAATTAATGATACCTCTAAATCATTACAGCTATCATTATTGGAATTAGCAAATGTACATAGTTTGAATTTGTATATCTACGAAATTACTTTTAAAACATTCAGTATAAAAATTTCATTTAGCCAAATTTAAGTGATAGCTGGATGACCAAGCAATTGTGAGATTAGCAGAGGGCCACAGGGGTTAATCCCTTCTGACCACTTACACTGCACAGACTGGCAAAACCTGTTCTCGGATTGTCGGATGGCTTAGGAGGGCAAAAAGTGAGTGGGGAGTGCGTCGGTAAGTCGACGGGTGTCCTTTAGAGACAGGAGACAGGTTTAACAAACTATACAAGCATTTATTATATATAACTAAGCTAGGATACATAGGTTAAATGCAGTTAAATAAGTTCACTATACAAAAGGGCCACTCTAACAGCCAGAGAGAGAGAGAGAGAGTTCACATAGCTCTAAAAAATACAAATACCTCTATGAGGATATGTGTAATATGCGTTTGTTGAATGGGCCATATGAATTGTAATCGGCACAGGAACTGCAGAATGTGGCGATATGTCCAAGGTAGGGAGACAAGATGCACACAATTATAAGTATAACTTCCTTTGCTCGCCCGGAGCTTCTGGGACTCGAGCTTTTATACGTTCTTCTTGGGAAATAAGTCACACGATCAACTTTTATTGACACTAACAGTGCATTCCGATCAACTAAGTGTGAAAACAATTGGTGACCTCCGATGTACTTCTCACCAAGAGTGTTTTTTTTTATTGGAGTTGTTTACAAAGATTTTTCCGACATTGGCATAAAAATCGTGGATTTCACACAGTTAAGATGGCAGTCTACAGTAAATATGACATACCAAACCTATAACCGATGCGTATCCAATTGTTCTTTCAACGACAAACGTTTTCTTAACCCCTACTGGCAGTCTACTGCTCTGGGATCCCAGGATGAAATTCAGATGGGAACAACTCCAGGGCCCTTAGTCTCGAGTTTTTCGTGTTACAACTCCCAACGTGTTGAAGGTGTCACGTGGTACCATCTCACACTCTGATGTCAAATCGGTAGTCTCCAGTTATAACTCACATGCTTTCCCATCTCACCATGCGAGTTGCTACTCACGTTGAGTCGAGCATGTGAGATCGCTACACGAAAGTGAAAATGGCTGACAAATACGCTATTCTGATGGCAATCGAAGCGTTAGAAAGAGCCGAAAGAGTTGTTTAAGAAGTCAACGAATTTTTCGAACACGAGTAGATGCCATTTCTTTTTATGTCAAGTCATCACTAATAAAAAATTTTAATTCATAATTGATAAAATTATATAGCAAATTTTTCCAAAAATAAAAAGTATCTTATTCATCGACAAAAAGAATTATAATGATAGTAAATTATATGTATAAATTATTAAGAGCATAGACACTATATTAAGATTATTTATTAATCATTAGTGTTAAGTTCTGATTAATAAATAATCTTAATAAACAAAACAATTTAATACGAGATCAAGGAAGAAAACTATGTGAAAAAAGGATTAAATTAAAATACTTTTTCCATTACACGGCGGATTTTTTAGCTCCAATACATAATTAATTTTTCAACTAATTCTCTCAACAAATCAAATTGTCTTTTTCTTGTAAATTCGTTGTCGAATTTTATATTGTTTGTTTTCTTATTATTTTCTATATATGTTACTAATACTTCTTTTTGTTCTTCGTTTCTTTTTTAAAATAAAATATTGGAGGTTCCCATTTTGCTATAGGACAAAACTTTTAACTATAACACGTGTAAACTAATTCGCGTTGATTTGTTTACAACTTGTTACAGTAAAGTTGATTGGTCAAATCAGTATAGTCGCAAACCCAGATGCATTGTAAATAATCCCATCATGCTTAACGATACACGTAAACAAGTGAATATGACCTACTTCCGCTCGCCTTTCGAGCTCGCTCGATGGGTCTAACTCGAGACTACCGATTATGTGAGTCACAGTAACACGAGTGAGTTCGATGACGTCAATTCGAGTACAACACGAAAAACTCGAGACTAAGGGCCCAGGAATTATTTGAGAGGGAGACTGATATGTTGGGCCCCATCCCTCACCGTCTGGTCACCCCGTAATTGTGTACTTGGCCAAATCCGTAATGGGCCTGCTAAAAAGGTCCTCTTAGAGACAATGGAGAGTTATAAACCTGAAAAAGCCAAATTTTGGTTTTGAACATAAACTGATAAACACATTACTAGATATCCTAAATTTACATAGGATCTACAATATTTCAGTATAAACTTTGATTTTTCAATACTACAAATATTGTTCATATTCTCTTCTTAGTTCATTTTTATTTTTAAGAAACAAATTTTGAATGATAATTTGAATAACATTTTGCTTAGTATTTTGTTAATTACATGGTTTACATACTAGATTCTATTCTTTGGATATATACATTCAAAAAATCTAGAGAAAAAAACATTAATAAACAAATGGGGAATTATAAGTATTGTGAAGATTTAATAATAATCATAGTCTGATAATTTAAGAGATAATTTTGGTTTAGAATTACATATTACTTATCTTGTTCCTTTTAATTAATTTTATTTCAACTTAAATATTATTTATCAATAAATTTCAATATTAAATCATGTAATTCTTAATTTTTAACCTTTTATTACTCTCGAATGATGTTTGAAAGCCCATATCCATAAAGTCAGATTCTTTAGTTGATGCAGAAGGAATCTTGCTACTTGACTTAACTTAATCAAAAAGAAAAGCAAAAAATTAATAAAATAAAATCATAATTGTCAATACAGTCAAACTCTGCTTATCCAGATCAAATGTGAATAGACCCGATCCAGATTAACAAAAATCCAAATACACTGAAATTAGTGGGGGAACTGAAAATAAAGTCTAAAATTCATAATGAAAATACTTTTTAATGATTGAAAGAAAACTTACAAGCTTCATTGACATGGAAAATAACAAGAAGATAAAATTGATCATAACATACAAGCAGTATGTATTTTTATATTTGAAAATGTGAGATTGCTATGTAGGTAAATAATGTTTAGTAAACATTGCAAAAAAATGATAAATTTTCCAAACAAGTGTAAAAATTTAAAAAACTACTATTCAAACTATTCAGAAAAGCAGGATCTGACTGTATTTATTTATGTAAGTTATGATTTTGAACTTAATTATGACTATAAATAATTATATCTTTAGAACTTTCTAAATAAACTTAAGTCATTACATTTCCTTTATCTGTATTTATCTTTACATAAAATTAGCAGTAATAATTCTATTTCTAATTACTATAAGAAAAATATAATATACAGAATTTTATGAGATTATATCTCATTGTTACATGTTATAACATGATAAAGAGAAAGTAAACTTTAACTTGAAAGTTGTTTCTTCAGAGTAAGATGTTGTTATCTTGAATTTGTAGGGATTCTGGAACTCATGTGGAATGAATAGAGAATGGTAGTAGTGGTGAAACTCTTTCCATTACATAATGTTAATAAAATATTCAGGAAGTGGGCTCTTTGTGAGCTTTCTTCTTCTGGTAAGAGAAGGACTTACGGGTTGTTGTCAATGTTATGTAGGAATTCTTAGAAATTATGTTTCTGTCTCCATATGGCAATGCTGTCAGTGCTGCCAGTGGTACACTCAGGATTTACTTTTGGGGAGCCAAGTTGAATGGATAAAAAAATGTTTAATGCAAATTAAATAAAATTCCCATCTTATGGAACTGCTAATTCATAAGTAGTATAGAAATAGAAGACACCACAGAATATAAATACAAAAATTAATTTTAACTAGGAAAAGATTTTTGGAAAATTTTCTGCTGTTTGTTTTCCTTTTATTTGGTGGTGCCAGGGCTTCTTAGTCCCCCTGGACACCACTTTACTTTACTTTACTTTATTTAAAGAATAGAAGAGCTGTCTGTCATTTAGTGGCAGACTTTGCTCTATAGAGATGGAAGGAGAAGGTAAGGAAAAAGAGACCGAATGTGAAATAACGGGAGATAGGGGAGTGTGAAGGAAGACATGGAGAAGGGGAGGTGGGGGGAGAAGCGGGGATTGTTAGAGAGTATAAAGTTTAGAAAGGAAGGTAAATTTGCGATCATATAGACAACTTATACCATATTTGTTTAGAATACAAATAGATATACAGAGCAGAGCGCCGTTTTGGCGGCCGATGATGATAATATACATACTGATAGATATGGTACATGTTGATACACTGATGGAACAGATGTAGATATACAAATCAGACGAGTAGAGATGTGCAAAGGGAATCCCGATGGGGGTCCGGTAAAATGGTATTGGACAAGCCAAACAAACAAACAACTTTAACCATTAACTAGACATAGAATACCCTACAGCTGTTAGACACAATTCCAATAACACAGTCACAGGACGGCTAGAGCCACATGTGGTGGATTAGGGATGAACAACAGACCGAAGAGATTGAGAACACAGTAGAGGGCCCCTGCTAGGGGTGTCCTGGACACCACTGAGTGATGCCATCTTTCTTCAAGATAGCATCACTTGTAGCATTGGTGAGAAGAATCTATACTTATTGTTCCAATGCCACCAATAGAACAGAAGTGCTCTATTATATCACACAAATTACCCACTGACATAGATACCATACCTAGGTGATTAAGGGCCTGATCAAAGAGCTGGACACCAACAAACTAAAAACTATTGTATGACAGTATGATCATACAAAACAATACAACCACATACTAAAGAAAATCTACAAAGACATTGTTGTATCTAAGCATGTTAAAGTAGGTTTTGTGAGGAATCCCACCAAATTCACCATCCTCAAAACTGCAAAAGCCCCTCCAGACAGGAAGCATACTCCAGGAACATACACTATCCTCATCAGAGACAACAGATTCAATTGTGAGACCCAAGCAATACTGAGTTCATGTGTTAAAAATATAATAAAAATGCCAAATCAAGGGATTGGGCTTTGATTCTAATGCTCGTAAAAATGGGAAAATAAACCTAAATAAATAAAGAATCTTCAAATACCGGATTAAAATACAAATATAATCCTTCATCAAACTCTTTAACCGGTATTAAACAAGAGTAAAATTACATGCAAACAATTTCAGATCCCTCCCTGGGTCCTTTCTCAAGCAACTATTCTTCTTTAAAATTCATTAGAACGAAGACCAGTAGAAAGAACTTCTTCAAAATGCAATATTCGAAAAAATTACTTCTTCAGAACCACATTTCAAAAGTCGAAATTCAAAAATCAATGTGAATCACGTGCATTCCAGTATTCTGAAATGATGCTTGTCGTATTTTCCATAGCAAGCATTTGGGGAAATCGCCTCGCCACCATTTTATAAACAACATGTGTCCACTCTGGACAGAAGTCACTCGTGAGTTGGAAGCACATACAAAGATTCTTTCTGTCCACAGTCACTGGACGCTGCCACATAGGATGTAGCCTTATAAATCTACTCACAATTCACATAATGGGGCGAGGTCGGCCAATTATCTTGCAGGCAGGCAGCTAACAGTCCATAACCAGTCCTGGATAAGATAAGTATAAAGTTAAGTAGAGGGCTGTCTGTTCAAGACAGACTTAGCCCTATAGTAAGGAAAAGAAGTGAGAAGAAAAGTGAAAGTAACTAGATTAAGAAAAAAGGAGGGAAAAGAAGGCAAGGGTAGGGTTCCATGGGTGTTGGAACCGCATTTATTAAAAACAGAAATAGATACATAAATTGGCTACAATGCCTAATACAGATTACAGTATTTACATACTAATTGATTCTGATACAATTTTAGAATACAAATGGTTACAATAGTTTATACAACAATCAGGTTATAGAATAAACAAAAAAAATTTTTTTAGTAGTTTTACAGAAAACAGCAACTTGGTTACATGGCTAAAAGATACAGTATTAACCTTAATTATCAATTTATATTTTAAATACAAATATTAAAACAAAAGGTTACCATGGTTATAATTCCTTATAAAAACATAGTTTTCCAAGATGAATTTAATATTTTAGATACAGACAAAATGGCTACAATGACTAAAAACAATGTGAACATTACAAAAGTGAAAACAAGTGGCTACAATGCCTAGCAGAGAAACAGTATTTACATGGTGGTCTGTTCATTTTAGAGCTCATCTTCGCTATTGGTGAAACTTTCATCACTGATATCCTTGCTTCTTTTGTCCTCAGAATCAGGTAGGTTGTTCCTGGTGTGATTGTTCACTGCTTTGCAAAGGGATTGCTAGTTACCCAGTGTTTTTGATGAATTCAGAGAGATGATGCAAGAGGTCCTTGTTGTTGAATAGGTCATTTTCCTTTGGAGGCCAAGTCATTCCCCGCATTATGCATTTCCTGTAAAGCTGCTGCCGTTTATCTTCATAGTTAGTACAGTAGTATAAGAAATGCGTTACATTGTCTTCAATGTTGTCGATCTTACATGTTGCCTTACTGAACCTGAAAACATACAACTCAAAGTTTCCATGCCCAGTGAAGCACTGGGTGATTTCATAGTCCAGTTTAAATGTCTTATTTTTTTTTCCTATCCTGTATCCTTGAAGTTGTAACAACTTCTCCCAGTGGTAAAGATCTCCCACTCCCTTTGCCACAGTTCATCGACAATTTTGTGAAGATGTTTGTGTATTTCAGTCTTTGATACCCTACTATACGTAATTTTGGAACCGGTAGTTGTAGCTTTTTTTGCTAGTTTGTCGGCCCTTTCATTTCCCTCATGTTTGCCATGAACTTCGATCCATTGTATAGTTAAGTTTTTTGTGCCTGATATTCTTTGGGCTAGCTGTATTGTCTCCTTAGCTAATGTTGGGTTTTTCTTCTGGTTTTTTAAAGTATGTAACACCACCCTACTGTTACTTCTATCGTTTCTTTGGAGTTGTTCATTTTGGTCTGAATGTAGGCTAATGATCTGTTGACAGCCCACAACTCAGCTTGGTTTATGGTGCAGTGAGGAGCTATTTTTAGGCTCGCCTGATAGACATGTTTACCTTTATTGTTTGTGATTATAATGCCTGCTCCAACTCCAGTTGTTGTCTTGGAGCCATCAGTGTGGATGATCCATTTTGAGCTTTTACTTTTTGTGTTTGTCGTCTCGAAGATAATTTTGTACCTGTTTTCGTCAGATGGGTGGATAAACTGTTTGTAGTTCTTTTCTTCTTTCTCTATGTTGTGCTTTTTGATGTCCTCTATCCATTGCTCACTATTGGGTGGGAGGATACCATTTTTGATGTGTTGTTTTGTTGTTTCCTCATTGAGGTCTTGCAGGTTGATGTTTGTTGTGTACTGTCTCCACACCACTTCCCTCGTTCTAAGGTGTATTGGGAGCAGGTTGGCCAGAACACAGATAGCATCTGTCAGTGCTGTTCTACAAGCCCTACAGACTTTAATGGTTGTTCTCTGTTGGATTGATAAAATTTTTTTCTTTACGTGGATGTTGTTTAGGGCTTCCTGCCATACCTGGACTCCGTATAAAATACCTGGCTCCACTGA
Source organism: Centruroides sculpturatus (assembly GCF_000671375.1). Classification (NCBI taxonomy): domain Eukaryota; kingdom Metazoa; phylum Arthropoda; class Arachnida; order Scorpiones; family Buthidae; genus Centruroides; species Centruroides sculpturatus. Next base: position 26,695 of record NW_019386201.1, on the reverse strand, counting down.
GGCCTGATAAGTTAGTCTATTGTTTCTAAAGTTCAATCCCCATGTGTTTCTTGAGATGTGTGACAAGAGGATTGATTTTTGAACCATTTTTTTATACATGCTATTTACATGATCATGCCAGTTGATTTTCCTAACTTTATAGTATGTGTATTCCCAGTTGCCTTTTAAGTTGGCCTGCTCCCATTTTTTCGTACATACCAGCAATTCACATTTATTGTAATTTATGGGCTGTTAATAGGATTTACTCCACTCTGATATTACTTTTAATTCCCTATTAGCCTCTTCCATCAGTCTGTCGCAGTTTTTATGTGCAATCATAAAAACTGCGACATTATGAGGAAAAGAGCACACCAAGATCCAGGTTAGGCCTGGATCTTGGTGTGCTCTTTTCCTCATAATCATTTAGCACTGGACTCACTACCAACCTTCAATGCCCCGATAGGGCAAAGTTGGATAGACTTAACCATATGTAACAGTACAGCCCTTAACAGGGTAAAGTCCTGGCATGTCTCTCAGCTGTGTAGTCTTAGTGACCACAGCTATATCTTCTTTGAAGTGGGTGGTGATTATTGGACAGAGAATAAAGAAATGAGTGCATACTATGCAACCAATAAAGCTAATTGGATGGAGTTCAAGAACAAGATGAAGGAAGCGATGGTCACCGCAGGACTACAAGATTGTAAAGATCAGAAGGAAGTTGAGGATGCCATTGCCTCCTTCCAGAATACCCTTATAACAACATGCAATCAGACAATACCAAGGAAACGAAAAGGACAAAAGATGGTACCCTGGTGGTCGAAAGAACTTACTGAATTGAGACGACGAAATAATCAATTAAGAAGAAGGTATCAAAGGGCATGTTGTGAGGAAGCCAGCAGGGCTTCCTCACAACATGCCCTTTGATACCCCATTCATTCATTCACGGGTGTTCTGTCCCAGGACAAGTCCGTGGAAAGCAGTCAAATTATAGAATTCTTCTTCTCCAACATTCTCTATTTCGGGCTTCCTCTTTTATTTCTTTATAAGTTTTGCCTAGTAAAACATCATCTATCAATACTTTTCTTTTTCTTCCTCTTTGTTTCCTTGCATCAATTTTTCCTTCTAATGCCACTCGCATTAATCCTTCTCCTTGTAATATATGACCTAGCCAGTTATTTTTTCTTGTTTGTATTGTTTTTCAAAGAGATCGCTGTTCCTGGACCAAATTTAAAACATCTTCATTCTTAACCTTTTCTGTCCACTTGATTTTCTCCATTCTTCGCCATAACCACATTTCATATGCTTCAAGGTAGTTTGTTTCCTTTTTCCTTAAGGTCCAAGTCTCTGCTCCATATAAAGTTATGCTCCAGGAAAAGCATTTTATTAACTTCTTTTTAAGTGTTTGGTTCATTTTTCCAATAAGAAGGTTCTTCTTCTTATAAAAAGCCATTTTTCCAGCCCTGATTCGTTCTTTGATTTCTTTTTCACATCTGCCATCTCCCTGAATAATGCTGCCAAGATACCTAAAATGTTGAACTTGCTCTATTTTGTTTCCATCAATTAGGATTTTCAAATCTTTGCTAATTAGCCTTCCAACTTTCATCACTTTTGTTTTAGCTGTGTTAATTTTCATTCCAAATTTTTTGCAAGTTTTGTTGAGTTTTGTTACCAAACATTGTAGAGTTTGTTCATTTGGTGCAAGTAAAGCAATATCATCTGCAAACCTAATACTTTGTATTAATTGGCCTCCAATTTTAATTCCGAGACTGTCCTCACTTATGGCTTCATTCATTAATTCCTCAAGATAAATGTTAAAAAGAGTAGGTGAAAGTGTACACCCTTGCCTGACTCCTTTTCCAATACTGCATGGTTTGCTTTCTCCAGTTTTTGTTCGGATAATGGCAGATTGATTCATATAAAGTGAAGCAATGAGTCTTCTATCTCTCCAATCTGTTCCTATTTTTCTTAAGATTTCCATTAGCTTTGTCCAGTTAACCATATCAAAAGCCTTTTCCATGTCAATAAAGCAAATGTACGTATCCTTATTAACCTCAATGTTTCTTTCACAGATTGTTCTCAAGAGGCCAATAGCATCCCTTGTTCCTTTTCTGAATCCAAATTGTTCTTCACATAGAAATGTTTCAGCCTTGTTGTAGAGTCTTCTGTTAATGATTTTAAGAAGGATTTTTGAGGCATGTGAAATTAAACTAATTGTTCTAAAATCACTACACTTTTTAGCTTTTGCTTTCTTTGGTATAGGTATCAAAATACTTTGAGCAAAGTCTTCAGGCCATTCTCCTGTTTTATATATGAGATTGCATAAGTCTGTTATTTTCTCGATTCCTTCCTTGCCTAACCCTTTTAGAAATTCAGCTGGTATTCCATCTACTCCTTCTGACTTTTTGTTTTTCAATTCTTTAATTGCCAATCCAACTTCATCTTTCATGATAATAGGTCCTCTTTCATCATTAGCTATTTGAGAAGATTTTTCCAATTTTAACTCTTTAGGTTTGGTGTTCTCTCCATAGAGATCTCCAATATATTCTTTCCAATGGCCCATTATATCAGTTGGGGTTAAAAGTGCTTTTCCATCTTTGTCTTCAATACTCAGAATTTGGTGGGTGCGATCATTTGTTAGTTCTTTGACTTTTTTGTACGATAGACCATATCTGCCTTTTTTGTTCAGTTCTTCGATTTCCTCACATTCCTTACTTAACCAAGCTTCTCTAGCTTTTGCAGTTTTACGCCTCAATTCATTATTTAGCTTCTTGTACATCATTCTCCCTTTTTCATTATTTATATTTTTCCAATTTCTTCTTTCATCCATTTTCTCAATCATTTCTTGAGTAACCCAAGGTTTTTTTATTCTAACACCATTTACATATCCAAGAAAAATTTCAGCCAATTTCTTTATTGTATCTTTGATTCTTTTCCAATTTTCGTTTGGGTCAAACTCACAGTCAAAGTCATATGGAAGTTCTTTTAATTTATATTCCAGGTTTTCTTTAAAATTTAATCCAGTATTTCCATTTAGCTTATCCAAATTCCATCTTTTTATTCTTTTGGCTCTCAAAACTTTTTTCAATTTCATCACAATATTTGCAGTTAATAAGTTGTGATCAGAATCTGCATCTGCTCCTGGATATGTCTGAATTTTCTTGACTGCATTCCTAAAACGACTTTGAATAAGAATATAATCTATTTGATACCTCCCAATGTCTCTGGGCATTTTCCAAGTGTATAGTCGACGTTTGGATTTTGTTTGAACCATGTGTTTCCAACTATTAATTGATGCTTGGTAGCAAATTCAACTAGTCGTTTGCCTCTTTCATTCCTATTTCCTAGCCCAAACTTGCCCACAATTTTTCCATTTCCTCCTTCTCCTACAGATGTATTCCAGTCTCCCATAACAATTAGGCATTTTTTAGTTTTATCATTTTCTATTATATCTTCAATTTGGTCATAAATTTCTTCTACTTCTTCATCGTCATAGTCTCTAGTAGGCATGTATACTTGAAATATCATCATATCCATGGGATCGCTTTTTATTTTAATCATTAAAATTCTGTCACCTCTGCATTCAATTCTTTCAACTGAGTTTTTTATCTTCTCACCTAAAATAAATGCTATATCATTCTTTCCTTTAGTTCCACAAGAATAAATAACTCTGAATTCATTGCTAAAAAAATCACCACTGTCCTCCCATCTGACTTCACTAAGCCCAAGAATATCCAAATTTTGCCTCTTCATTTCTCTCTTAACATTTTCCAACTTACCTGGTCGAAGCATGGTTCTTACATTCCATGTTCCTATTCGAATTCTTCCTATGGGTGTCTTCCTATGGGGGTTTCGCATGGTGACGAACTGGGAAGCCCCATAACTTCCCCTGCCAGGCATGACACCTTTCTCTTGGAGATGAGTCCCATATTTGCCAGTATGATAAATAGGTTTTCTGCTTTCCATTAACAAGAGAGGTATAGCTGAGGTGGTTTCCCGTTGCCTTCCTCACAGTTTCTGATCAGAGTTTTCCTTCTCCTTGGCAGGTTGCCTACCAAGGCTACCGAGCCGCAGGGATAAGAAACAAGAATATCTAAACCATAGCAAGATTTACAAAGAAAGTATAAAAAGACAGAAACTCAAATCTTGGAGGGAGTTCTGTACAGAAAGTTCATCAAAACCCTGAAGCTTCATTTACAAGGCCTGCGCGGGGAAATTAAAAACCCCCACTTTCTTAACATCAATTGAAGATGACGAGATGTATACTGATGGTATAAATGAAACAATAAATAAATTAATGGACACATTTTTCCCACAAGACAATCCAGACACAGATATGCAAAAGCAAAGTATTATAAGGGAAAGATGCAAATCCTGGTATAGATGTGCATCGGATCCCTTGTTCACACAAGAGGAAGTGGGGAATGCCATATATAGATTAAAACCAGGCAAAGCACCTGGTCCAGACAGAATTGTGGAAGAGATAATATTCAATGTTTGGGAAACAAAACCAGAATATATGGTGGAATTATACAATCAATGCATCCAGCATAGTCTCTTTCCAACCATCTGGAAGGAGGTAAACCTAGTGATTATCCCTAAAGGGAACAATATTGATAGATCAATTGCAAAAAGCTACAGGCCAATTAGTTTGTTACTGGTCCTTGGCAAGGTCTTGGACTTCTTGATAAGCCAAAGGGTCATGGCACATATTATTAAAAATCAATTTCTATGTGATAAACAGTATGGCTTTTTGCCAAACAAATCAACAGATGATGTCATATGTGCAGCTTTTAATGGCATAGAACAGTTCCTAACAAACTATAAGTATTGTTGCAGAATTAGCCTCGACATAAAAGGGGCCTTTGACCACGCCCCTAATCCTCCAGAGTTTACGAGAGGCACAATGCCCCGGGAATCTCTATAATATCATCAAGGATTACCTTAGCAACAGGAAAGTCTCATATGGGGCAAATAACACAAAAATCACGAGAGATCTAAGTCGCGGCTGCCCACAGGGCTCAAATTCAGGACCGCTGTTCTGGGATCTGATCTATGACCAATTCCTGAGGAAAGATAAAGGCCCAAATATCCTTGAACTGGCCTATGCAAACGACACCATCCTTATTTATGGTGCGAATTCCTGCAGAGAGATTGAGCGGGTTGGCACCCAAATGCTTGGAAAAGTTAAGGAAATTGGAGAAATAAAGTTGTCCTTCAATGCCAAGAAGACAAAAGCCATCATCTTTACAAAGGGTCGCACACCTGACATATATAAACGTACTCCAACAATAAAGATGGACAACGAGACCATAAAGGTCGAGAGGCAACTCCAGTACCTTGGAGTCATGCTGGACAACAGACTAACTTGGCTTCCGCACATGGTCTCAATTAGGAATAGGTGTGTTAACCTGTTCAATGCACTTGCTCGGGTGGCCAAGTCCACATGGGGGGCTAAATAAAGAGGCCATCGACATAATTTATAAAGGCGCATTCATCCTGAAGCAGCGGCATGGCACCAAGCAGCCGATAAGGAAGTTATAAAAAGAAAGCTTCAGAGTGCGCAAAGGTGTGCGCTCCTACGATTAACACATGCTTATTCAACCACATCAACTGAAGCACTTCAAGTGGAGGCCGGGCACCACCCATAGAATTAATATTAAAAGAAAAAGCGATGTTATATACGTGCAAGAGGAGACATAACATACAAATAGCAAGGACAGAATATTCTGAAACAGATATTGATCTAAGACCCACTGCAGCTATGCTGCCCATGCCACACAGCCGGAGAAGTATAGAAATGGCTGAAGAAGGTGAACAAGGCTTGGTAGAACTATATATGGACGGCTCAAAAGTCGACACGACGGCTGTGTTGGGGCAGCCTTCACAGCGATGCAAGATAACACCGAAATACATATTGAGCATTACAGGTTAAATGACCTTTGTTTGGTTTATCAAGCTGAAATATATGCTATAAGAAAGGCAATTGAATGGGTGACAAGAACCCAAATGATCAGGACAATTATAATTAATACAGATAGCAAATCCGCCTTGAGCACACTTATGCAATTCACCGACACCAACACGATGGCTCTTAAAATCAAACAAATCATAAGTGACAGTGACGCTGATATTAAGATAAGATGGATTAAGGCCCACAGTGGCATAAAAGGTAATGATCATGCGGACCTCTTGGCCAAAGAGGCCGTGCATATGACAGATGTGACTTATAATAAAATACTGATATCGGGTATTAAAAGACTAATCAGAAACGAAACTATCAGGGAATGGCAGGACAGTTGGTCTTACTCCGAAAACGGAAGGAATACATTCTGGCTTATGCCAAATATAGAAGAACGAATAACAAATCTAAGATGGCTACACGGATCTAAGATCTAAGATTACACAACTCTACACGGGACACTACAATTGCTACTCCTACCTTAAGAGGATAGGTAAACAACAAACTGAAACTTGTGAATGCAGAACGGACAAACAAGACATAAACCACTTACTCATTGATTGTATTAAATATGAAAGAGAAAGGACTGAAATTTCAAGCCTTCATCAACTAAATACTGGCAACCAAGCTCTTGAAATCTATAACCTTATAACAGACAAAAACATAATGAAAGAATTAAAGACCTTCATCAGAAGGATACTGTTGTAAAGGTGTTAGAGAAAGCCGTCTCTATCACCTACAGACTGGAAACTACGGTCTTCCTTGTCAAGCTAGACAAGTAGTTTGTAATAGCTTTTAAGTTCTTACTTATATTTGCTGTTTATTTAGAGTGTTATTGTAATGAATTAAGTCATGTTTGAATAAAAGTAACGTCTTCCTTGTGATGTGTAAATGGGACAAGGATGATTCTGATCCCCAGAAGGGGAAATGATGACCATCAAAATGAATGAATAAAAAAAATGTCTGTGTCGTCATTTTGATAGTTTTTGACCCACAGTGAAGACACTATCAAACTGTGTGTTCAGTTTGATAGTGTCTTCACTGTGGGTCGAAAGCATTATGTCTGGTGTCATATCTCTGGTAGTCTGGGAGTTCTTTATTAATTGCCTTACAGTTGGTGCAGCATGGGGGGTGATCTAATCTTTGGCAATCACCAAACCTATGTGCCTTCGCACAGTGGCTTCATTTTTGCTTCTGTGGGCAGCTGGTGGAGAGGTGATTATATCCGCAGCACTGGTAACATCTTACCAGCGGGATATAATCATTCACATAGATGTTCACCCATGACATTGCTATGTGTTTAGTCCTGATGAAGATGTCCCTTATTTGTGGGGTGGTCAAAAGGACCACGTGACTACATTTTTCTTTAGTTTTTTTATTTAGGATGGTGCTAACCTATGTCAAGCTGTTATACTGCTTCAAATAGTTTGTTTTGGCTGTAGATTATTGAAATTATATCTGACTCATCTATTGAATTAGGAACATTTGTGAGGATGATCCTAGTCCGCCTTCCCTCGGAAATTTTACCTTGTATGTTTTCAGATATATCAGGGATATCCTTGATAGCCTTTGCCAGGACCTCAGCCTCTTTCTGAGTATCTGTCTGAAAGCAAATTCAATTTTTTTTTTTATTTGTTTTACTTTTTTAATTTTTATATTTAATTTCTGGGGCTCTATCTTTTTTTTTAATATTATTTTTTATTTTCCTCATGTCAGTTGAGTTTCCTTCCTCGTTTGTTTTTAGGGTACAGTAGAAGGGCAGAACTGCCTTTTGTTCCTTCATTATTTATTTTATGAGCTAGAGAGCAAGAGATTGCCTTAGTGGTCAAGCTTGGACGTATACTTGGGTCTTTACAGAGAATATCAGCATAGGTCGGTTCAGTGTGGCAGGACGCCAATGGCATAGTTTGTTTTTGTTTGGATCTAACCTCTTTTAGAATTCCATGAAGTTGTTTAAAAGATGAGAAAAGCTGTGTCACTTTTTCCCTGATCTCATGACGTTTTTCACTTTTCAAGTGTATTCGATACAATTCTGGTAAAAGGCCCAAAATTGTCACTAACTGTTCGTTGGCCTCGCCAAAGATAGTGTCTTTGAGCGAGTTAGAAAGCGCTTGAGGTTCAGGTGTAGTATCCATTGTGGGGACTTGGCACAACACAGAACAGTCAGTTAAGTACAAGGTCAGTAGGAAGAGTCGAAAACAGAAGGTCAGCACAGCCTGCGGGCTTGCTGATGACAACTATGGGGGAGACAAGTCCAATGATGTGCACACAAAAATGAACCTTTTTTGAAGCATTGAACCAAAGATTTAAGCCGAAAACCAGTCACGTGCAACTTACTGAATTAGGTTCGAATAGGATGGCTCAGGTTAGGGTTGGTTACGACAGTGGGAACAAAGGCTATTTATTGTTCAGTTTTCTGAAGAGAAATAATCATAATTCCATAAATAGTGTTTAAAACTACACAAAAACATTGCAACAGATAGCAAAAAAGTGCCAAACGTGAAACCCAGCACTTGGCTCATGGAAGCAGGTGTCCTGCCATAAGCCTACGAAACGCAAAAGTTCAGGTCGCCGTAAATCATCGAAAAAGAAAATTTGATTTATAATGAAATTTAAGGCACGTGTACTCTATAGTAGCTCTTATCCACGACATATATTAAACTTTTTCTTTTTAAGATAAATGATTTGTGAAGAAAGTGCAACCTGAAATGTGTATTATGAAGCCACGTGGTTGTGGTCTAAAAACAACCGTTATTCAGCAGATACTCAACCAATTTACACAAAATAAACGTTAAAAACAATCGGAAGGCATCAGTAACAGAATGCAATACATCAAATCTGTGATTTAGCAGTAATAACGTTGATGCAGGTAACCAAAATCAGAGTGAAGTACACACACGTCCAACGCCGCTGACAACCCTAGTGGAACTCTACCGGTCCTGCATAGATTCATTGGAGGCATTATGTAACCAGTCCTGGATAGAATCATTGGAATATCCTGTGTTATATGATGTTTTGGTGTGTAGCATCCACCAGCTAAACCACGTGAGGTTGGTGCTCTGTAAAGCACATGCGTGAATGCGTATAATCTGGCTGCTTGGACGCTGATCCAGTTTTGACAATACAGCACTTCCCTTCTGCCACTGACATTAGAATATACAATAGCAATCTTATTGTTTTTTCACATGTAGTGTAGAAATTTGTAATAAGATACATAATGTGGTTATAATAAAATATTAATTTTAATTAATTCAAAGTATGTTAAAATATGAAAATAATCACACAATTAATATGTATTTATATTTTAGAAAATACAAGGAAAGTGGCGCTTCCACTGCTTCCAAGGATGGCATGCTACTCCTAGATTGTAAGACAGTACAAATAAACAGGTTTGTTTGTCAATGCAGCTATTTGCCTTACTTCCTTCACCCCACATATGATAAATCCTGACATTTGGATATCCCCAATATGGCAACCTCACACAATGAAGAATGGGAATACATTGGCGCAACAGTACAATCCCTCCACATGATACTCAAAAAAGATGCCATCTATATAAAGAAAAATACAACCCATCAGAAACTTTTACCATGCAAAATGATAGATATTTTCCTGGAAGATGTCAATTTATTAAAAACAAGCATGGGATTTGCTCAGATTGAAACACCTCGAGAAATTACAAATACACAAATTCAACTTCAAATCCAAGGCAAATCAACTACAAGGATGTTTACTTTATATCAAATAACTGGAAGGACAATATTAGGTGAATTTATTCAGTAAATCTCAAACTGATAGTGAACACATCACACAGTTCATGTAAAAAATCTACATGTAATCCCTTCAAATTTTATTTCATAAAGTTTAATTTACATTTTAAAATCTTAATGTTATTTAGAAATTTGGATCTTTTATAAATCTGTGGTTTGCTATTTAAAATGGCTAAAAACATTAGTTTATTGTTAAAGTTTATTACTGGAATTTCAAGGTGATTAAAGTGTGTGGTTATTATAATTACCTTTCAGTTAGTGGTTAATATTTACAGGAATACATTCAAATTATTCTAAATTTAATATAAGTATTAAACCTAGTAGAAGATGACAGCCTAACTCTATTTTTAGACCAAATTTCTTACTTTTGTTAATTCTATTATAGCCTATTTATAGTCCAAAAATCCAGTATTTAGATACTTAGTAGTCAACTTATTTGTGATACACACATTAGATGTGTAATAAAATAAAATACAAAATTCAATGTGATATTGTATGAAATAATCTTATAATCCTATGTATTGTTTATGTTTTATAATATTCTTACTTGTATCATAGCATACAGGTTTATTATTGGAAATATTTATAGAATCAGAGTTTTCATCATCAGAAATTGTTATAACATCCAACATTTTATTGTTTAAAAATGTTTCTGTATTTTCAAAAGTGGAATTATAAGAACATTTGCTGATATTTTCTAACTTTGGAGTTGGTGCAATCTAGAAAATAAAATTATACTTTTAATAAATGAAAATTAATATAAATAATTTTCTACTTAAACACTATATAAATATATTAATTTAAATATATATGTATACTAAAAAGTTTATTAAAATGTATCACTTAATTCATAGAAATATATAATTCACAGATATATAATTTCCTATTATATGACGTCTGTTCAAAAAATGACAAAACGTTTTAAATTGGGCAAAAATGGAGTGTCCTAGTGTTGTGACATTGACAACACTATGTTCATGATAACCTACTGAGTAAGTTGCTTTTGTTTTGATTGTTGATATCTTGTTTCATTCCTGTGTTATTGTTTTTTGAGTGAAAGGTGTTTCAGTGTTCATGGCAATTTTTTGCAATGTGCGATTTATGAAAGCAATGATGCAATGTGAAGTTTTATGTGAAATTGGGAAAAACTTTTATGGAAACATTTCAAATTTTGAATCAAGCTTATGGAGGTGATGCTCTAGGTCATACACAGTGTTACGAATGATTTACCCAATTCAAAAGTTGAAGATGACCCTCGACCAGGAAAGCCTTTGACTTCAACTGATGACACACATTCAGAAAATCAGAGTTGTGCACTTTAAATTTTTGCCTCAAGCTCAAACAGTCAACTGACAGTACTACAAAACTGTTTTGAAACAATTGTGTGAAAAAATTTGCAGAGTTGTGGTGAGACAACACATAGTTCCTTCACCATGACAACATCTGCTCATTCAGTCTTGTCACTTGCCAATTTTGTGTCAAAAATCAAATGACTGCCCTCCCCAGACTCCCTACTCACCAGATCTGGCTTCTTGCAAATTTTCCTTGTTTCCAAGATTAAAATCAGTGCTGAAAGGATGCTGTTTTGACACAACTGATGACATTAAAACAAATTCATCACAAACATTGAAGGACAATCGAAACAAGCTTACCAGGACTGCTTTGCAAAGTGGAAACACTGCTGGGATAAGTGTGTGAATAGGGGAGGGAGTACTTTGAAGGGAACAAGGACCAATAATCTATAACTCAAAGAATAAAAATTAAAAAGTTTAGTTATTTTTTTAACAAACCTTGTATACTAAAGTGAAACACTAATTAATTAGTAAGTTTCCTTAAAATAGTAAAGTGTATATCAATTATATATTTGTGAGGTCCCGGGCGAAAGTAGACTTAGAGATCTGAATGTGGACTATTGATTGATAAATTAAAGATCTCCTTTTCAGACATGAACATGAAGAATTAAAGGTCTTGGTTGAACAATGAACGTTTTTTTGTAAAATATTAAAACAAAAGATGAATCATATAGAAAAGACCAACGTTGAGAAAAACGTAGTTACGGAGGAGTCGGGTTTAGTTTCAATGTTGACCTCTCCTGCGCCCTCTGATAGGTTTTGAATTATCACCAGGTGACAATGAAAGACCAATGAAAAGACAACTTTGGGTGTAAAACTTATAAAATATGTGTGATTCAAGGACGTGGCATTCTTGGTTCTTGATGCTCCATTTCAGGAATTTTTGTGATCCTGCCAATCAGCAGTGACAGATTTGTTGACTCCTGGGACTTACCATCACTATCCCATGACGTCTTGCTTTGATCAGATTCACCCTTCTCCTAAGACTTTTGCCCGAAGCTGTGTTGCATTCTCCGGGGCCATCGATTGCAATGTCTGTCATTGAGGGACAGAAGGAAGAACTTCCTACTGAACATCAGACTCTTGTGTGGACTTTTAACTTGCTCCCCAAGCTGTGTTACAACAAAACGTTGCAAAACGTTGTAAGAAACTTTTGGTAATATAATAAACAGATTAAAAGATGGAAAGCCTGTCTCAGAGAGTTTTTCCATTTCCACACGATAGTCGTGACCATGCGACAATCCAGACAAACACACCCTGTTGGCTAACCTCACATATTTTAATTTCACAAAATTCAAAATGAATTTCAATTAAAGCGATATGTTAGTGTGTATTAGGTAAAGAAATGAAAACAGAACTCATGAGAAGTAGCACAAGGAGTTTGGTGATGTTTCAAGTTGTCTGTGATTGCAGCTGATCAGCTACATATCATAAAAAACAGTTAAATCTTGAAGTTTTATTTACTGTAAACTAAAGATATTATTTACAATTTCAAATGATATTCATTCATAAACATTCTTTACTTTATATAACTGAAATTTGATTCTTTTCATGAATGGAATTATAAGACAATTCCACGCATTAAAAATTTTGTGAAATTCACTTTTAATTGCACCCAAATATATTGAATTCTTTCCTTATATAAGTTTTAGTTTATGACAACTCTTTTTTAGTTACATGCAAATCTGTGGAGTCGTGTAAAAATCTAACGACTCCAACTCAGACTCCGACTTTTCCTTACCATCCGACTCCGACTTTTCCTTACCATCCGACTCTGACTCCAACTCCGACCAGAGGCGGATGTTACCGAAAGAGACCGGGAAATTCTAATGTCATCACGTGATCTCAGAATAAAAGATTCAATAAATAAAGTTCTAATAAAGATAGAACATTGAAACTTTTTATTCCAAAGCTAAAAGACTCCTCTAAGTAATATATAAATATGTATTCGATAATTGTTACTTTTCTTTCTGAAAGTGTAGTGCTCAATCAAAAAATGACCCCTCCCAAATTTTTACATTTTTGGACTCAGGACACCTTGAAATTTCAAGATATGCAAAAGATTTGAGGTTTTTTTGTATATGTGTGGATGTTGGACTGTGTGTGGAGCATGATTTTGTTCACCCTGTTTGAAGCCTAATAATTTCTGTGGTCAGAGTGGTCAGAATCGGAGTCAGATGGTTTAACACAGGATTTAGTTATTAAGTATGAAAGTCAGTAGTGTAGCGTGAGTTTCAGCTGCCCGGGGTGGAGGAAAATTTCGCCGCCCCCTTATTTAGGTATCTCAATTTAAAAGACTAAAATTCAGTTTTGTCACAGAATAAGTAATAAAAAATTCCATGCTCATTTCAATCGGTCCGAATCGTAGGTGCGACAGAAATATGAAATGAAATGGTTCAAATTTTTACAAGATATTATTATTATTTCTTGTGAAATTTTGCCGTCCCCTAAAAGTGCCACCCGGGGCGGGCCGCCCCTGCCGCCCCACTACGCTATGCTACTGGTCAAAGTGGTTGAACTAAATAATGTCCCCATATACATTCTAACATCTTAGGCAAGAACATCTTAACGGGTTTTACTGTACTATTATAAAATGCCAAAATAAGCTTACTTTAAGGGTAGAGATGAGTTTTATTTTATATTTTTTTAAAATTTTGAATGCTAATGACGAGTAAAATATTCATTAAGAGATATGACACATGACCACTTTTATGTCTTCACCCTATCGATCTTTAATTAAGAACCAAAATTTAATAGTATTAATGCCCCTTTATATGCAAGCTACAGCGCCACATTTCATTTCTTGAACTTTACCCATTCTGAGATACTGTTTAATATCTCAGAACAGAAAATAAAGAAATTAAACAAATTAGATGCCAACACATGAATTTTCCTCTTTTATTGTCTTTTTTGAGAAGTTCGGGAGGTCTCCAAACATGTAGATTTGCAAACAAAAAAAAACTTGGAGGGTCAAATTTGACACGATTCCAATACTTTTCTATTTTATATACATAACAAGTTGGGAAGTAAAAAGGAGTCGGAGCCAGCGGATTTTTTGACAACTCCGATTTCGGCTAAAACACCAAAACTCCACGACTCCGACTCCACAGCCATGGTTACATGCAAACCCTATAGACTGTCACTTAAGAAATTTTGAAACAAATTGTAGGTACAAATGATTTGACATATTTTTGAATAAAACAACTTCAAAAATAGGAAAAGTTACTAGAAATTAAAACAATCTATTATGAAAATTCTTTGTTCTGAAGTGTAAGTTTCCATTTATCATGACACTTAGGGCTGTCCATAAATGATGTCCACACTGGGAGGGAGGGAGGGAGGGAGAGGCTTATGACAAGTTGGACAAAGTCGGAAAAGGGGGAGGGAAGGGCTCAAGTTTCAGTGGAAATCCGTTTTATTTCATTAAATTTTATACAGTTTGCACATTTTATTATATTTATTTCGAACTTTTTGTATGTTTCATTTCTACTTGTAGCATGTATCATTCACAAACTGATAAAGATTTGGGGTTGACTTTTGTTAGATGTCTGAAGAGGCAAGGAATTTACAGAAACTTGGACAAATTGGGACAAGGGGAGATGGGGAGTAAATGTCTAAAAAAAAATGTGGATATAATTTATAGACAGCTCCTTAACACTACAACTGGGAGTCAGTGTTGCATGTGTTAGTCAGATACTAGAAACTCATGGCACTGCCACCATCCTGCTTTCATTTGGTCACCTGTAATTTTATTATTATTCTGTTCATTTTGTTATTCCTTATTATGCATTCTTTAATGGAATTATAATTAATTGTAAATGAGACATTATAAAAATTTCGGAAATGATGATGATAAAAGTGGTTTATCAATTTTAGTATAAGAAATATAAAATAAATTTTGTCAATAATCTCAAATCTTCTAATTTTAATATTTATAAATTCATACACAATCATGCATGCTAACATCTGTGATACATTCTGTGAAACAGGACATAATGTGATTTGGACATAACTAATTATGTATATACTGTAATGTGTGTTCACACATGCGATACTGTGATAATGTATATAATATTTTCTTTTTTAATATTATTTATAAAATTACACTAATTCCTGCTTTATTGGAGCAGATAAACCATTTTTATTAGTCCCTCATACTTTCAAAGCTTCCTCAGCTCATCTGTAAAGATATACATACCCTGAAAATGAGAGCAGGGAAAGCTCAAAACTACTAAGGACTAATAAGAACTGTTCTTATGTTTAACTAAGGAGGGAATTAGTGTAAATGCTGTTTATCTAAACATGGAAGTTAAAATTGTATTATTAATTACTTTAATGATTAAAAAAACAATTATATTAGTATATTTTCATCACAAATATAATTTTTTTTACTTTGAATTAGGCTTTATTTTATGAAATTTAATAAGATTTAAATGAATATACAATTTTGTGATACTGATAATCACTTTATTCAGACTGATGAAAAATAATTTGAGCAAAATTTTGTAGTACAGTAGAACCTCCATTATCCAAACCTCCATTATCCGGATTGTTCAAAATAAACAAAAATTTTACGAATTTGCTAATTTGCACTTGGCGAATTACGATACTGTTTATGTACGTGATGGAATGCATAACTTTGTTTCTTTCAACAACGTCTCACCCAGCACAGTGGTCGTAAACTCTTAAATATATTTTACGTAGTAATAAAAATATAACTTGACATACGTATTTATAAATAATTTATATTCAAATTACATCATTTCTATGACCAAGGGCAGCGTAAGGCATGGATGACGTGGGCCACCGCCTATGCCTCTCAGTCCAAAGGGCCTCGCGCCTCAAAGGTTTATGCATTACTTAATTAAAAGCCGTGAACGCGACAAAAAATTTTACTCGTCGTAAAACGATAAATAGTTTGTAAAATTTTTATTCATAAAAATGCATTTTCAACTGCTTTTTATTTTATAAAATCCGTCTTCTTGCGCCACCAGAGGGCCTTTCAAACAATAGGTAGTCTGTTAGCGTTGGTCAGTAGTAGTTCAAATTCAATACGAATGTTTGTTTCTTGAAAATTTGATCACGGTTTAAATACAGTATTTATTTTTAATATTACCGATATGTCATCGAAAAGAAAACGTGTTGTATTATCATTAAAAGACAAATTAAAGTATCTGTTTCGATTATCCGGATTTTTCCTTATCCGGACTACCTTCATCCCCAATTAGTCCGGATAATCGAGGTTCTACTGTA
>NW_019386201.1:0-4484 GCF_000671375.1 Centruroides sculpturatus | reverse complement strand
TAAAAAAATTTTAATGAAGATATTTATCTTAATTATGAAAATATACTAGCATGATTTTTAATTTTTGGAACCTAACCCTCCTTTTCGTATTAGTTCTTTGTTTCGTATAACACGGCAATTTTTTGGAACGTAACTACTGTGTTATACGGGGGTTACCTGTATTTTGAAATTATATCCCAAACATTACATAAATTTTGATGCAACGTATTTGAATTATGTAATCAATCCGAACTTTTGAAAAAATGTTCTATTTTACTAGTCATTTGTTTGATATCATTGAGACCTGAAGATGTCTATTTCACATAAACGAAAACATTTGTAAGAATTTTGCTGTTTTTGTGATATGAACTGATGATGGTTTGGTGAGTGATATATAATGTTGTATTTTTCAGCGACACTAATTGTTTCTTTGCAAATTAAGCATGTAATTTTATTGTTCACACAAGAACAGTTCAGCTCCCACCTTCCTTGAAATTTTCTTGTTTTATTTTTTTTAAATTTTAATAATACTAAACAATTAATTACAAAAGTAAAGGGGAATGCAAATTTGCATTACTTAATATTTTTTGTCTCATTTCTGACACAGATGCATTTTAAATTTAATATTTCAACTATTGTAGCATAAAACAAGGTTAAAATATATAATAAAGTAAGATTATAAATTCACTTATACATGTAATATACTTCGTATATTAATTAGGTTCACTGGATTAACTGTCTAGAACAACAGATTATCAAAAAATTGTTCTCTTTGATCAATTAAAGGATATAATATTACATGTACAATCAAACCTTGTTAACATGCCACTATTTGTTTGATCATGAATTTCATGGTTTTATGAGGTGAGGCGGGCAGTCTGTCAAAACAAAGTTTATAATATTGCAATGAAAAAAAAATAAATTTATTTCATATATTACACACTCTACTGCAATGAATTAAACATATTGTAAACTGAATACGCTGTACTGAGAAAGTGAAAATTATTTAAAACTCATGAAAGAAACTAAAATGTCTTCAGACATTTGTCATTTATAATCACCAGGAACAAACATCTTTGCAGAAATAATTTTTTATTAGGAAGACACACCCGTACAAAATTATGTAAAAACAGTTTAAAATGTAATCTGGTGACACGCCTATAATTAAAAAACATACGTAGTTTAATTAAAATGGCTGATGGTATTTTACATGTTTGAAACTCATGATTGGACATGGTAAAAGTAAAGTGTGAAGAAATTTTAGTTTCTTCCATGACTTTTAAATATGCAAAATACTTAAAATAAAACATTTTAATTAAATAATGAAAAATAACCATTTTTTTGAGTAATGTATTATCATTTCCAGTCAAACTACATAACCTGCATATATTGTATACAAGAGAGGGAAAAATGTGTTGTTAATATAGGGTGTTTACTTTCCCTATGCTCAGTTTGAATTGTCTACTGCATTACAGTGGAGTGCCGTGACATTTGATGATAGGGAAGCCGTGTTTCTGTAAGAAGCCAACTTCCAAGAGCAATCAGTTAATTGCACATCAGTGATGGTCTAGGGTCCATTCCTATATCATTTGTTCTATAAACCAGTAAAACTGCAGACTTCTCTAAATGTATTTTTAATATCACAATTACATTCTGAATCGCTAGCTATGATATAAGGGCTACAATTAAAAATAAAATTATAAAAACTTGGTGAAATAAAATGTGTGGTGGATGTACAGTATATACCTGGTACAAAATATTTTTCAATTGTATGAATATACTTTTAAAGAAAATTATAATTAAATATAGCTTTGTAAAGAAATGTACATAAAAATAACATAAAATATTCTTTACTTTTTAAAACTTAAAACAATCCACTTAGTCAAATAGCTCCCTACGAGTGGCTAATGGATGGATCAGAGACGGTTGCAGTGTGTGCATACATGCAGACTGCCAAATCCCGAGGGTGCCGATACTGGTCAATGTCAAATACCTCTTTTGTCGCATCACTAGTGTACCTCAATGAACACGACAGGGTTATTGTAAATTTTAAACATTTCTCACCATAGCTGTAAAAATCTACATATGTTGAACTTAATAGATTGTCCATCATTTGTTTTCTAACTAATTCATCTTAGGACCAGGTGTCCATGGAAATTCCAAAATTTACAACTTTTCAGTCACTCTCATTGAACAGGAAAAATTTCTGTCTTTATTACATCTTATATTATGAAGAAATCCAGAGACTAAAGCAGTCGTGACAGTGAAAAAAAGTGAAAAAAGAGAGTTCACACTGAAAACAAGCTAATAGTGTTAAAGTGAACTAAAACAGGCATTATTAAAAAAAACAACACAAACACACACACATTTTGTATCAATAACACTGCACATGATATTAGATTGATTTTTTATTGGACTGAAAAAATTAAATATGTAAATACTTAGGCCGAGTTTATACTCCAGAAAAGTGACCAGAAAGACTGCATTAAGCCAGAACGGGCCTGCATTAAGTTTTCATGTGCTCCGTACAGAGTTCCTACCGTTGTACAGCAAAGGAAATGGAAGAGTAACATAACTACCAGAATGTGTCTCCAAATTTCAAATGCCATTTATTTCAAGGTACATTTTTTAATTTATTGTTAAAAAATTTGTAATTAAAGATGATTTTCTTTTGTTTAGGTCATGCTGCAGTTTCTGCACTTCTCTTGTTTTCTTCTCTTCATCACGCTGAATTTTCTTCAGACCAGAGTAAGCAATTCACCATAAAGTTTATTATTGTATTGTATACTGGCATGATGAAGTGACCGTTTAACCAACACTTGGCAAGTTTTCCATCTTTATTTAGTTAGACTAACCAAATAAAGATAGAAAACTTGCCAAGTGTTGGTTAAACGGTCACTTCATCGTGCCAGTATACAACACATAAATAACAACACAGTTTAGATAACAACATAAAGTTTATGTATTAAAGGATCATTGCACTGAAAATGTCCAGTAAACTTTTTGAATAGTTCAGCACAGTGGCATGCCGTCATTGGAAGCAGTGAAAGCACTGCTTCCCTCGTATTTTCTAAAAAATAAATACATATTGCACAATTATTTTCATATTTTAACATATTTTGGATTAATTAAAATTAATATTTTATTATAACTGCATTATGTATCTTATTACAAATTTCTACACTACATGATAAGATTGCTATTGTATATTCGAATCACTGAAAGAATGGAAGTGCTGTATCGTCAAAACTGGATCAGCTTCCAAGCAGCCAGATTATACGCATTTGCACATGTGCTTCACAGAGCACCAATCTCATGCAGTTTATCTGGTGAAAGCTACACACATATAACGCTTCCAATGATTCTATCCCAGACCAGTTCTGGGTGGTTAGCTGCCTGCCTGCTAGATATTTAGAGGCCCTCGCCTGATTATGTGAATTGCAAGTAGATTTATAACTTAACCCAACCGATAGAAATTTATGGGTATGTTTTTATGATAGTTCAGTATAGTTGACAGAAGTTAAAAAAATCCATTAAAATATTTGATGTTTTTATTCTGCTCTCCCATCTTGTATTACTTACAGATTTCAATGTTAAACTAGTGATATTACAATTTAGTATAGCCCATCTATAAGGGGATGTANGTATGTTTTTACGATAGTTCAGTATAGTTGACAGAAGTTAAAAAAATCCATTAAAATATTTGATGTTTTTATTCTGCTCTCCCATCTTGTATTACTTACAGATTTCAATGTTAAACTAGTGATATTACAATTTAGTATAGCCCATCTATAAGGGGATGTAGAAAAAAACATATACAATTTTTGTACAATGTTAAAAAATTAACTGTTACTTTGGTAGCATCATTTACAACTAAATTTAATGAATGAGAGAGATGCACCAGGTACAGAAAAGGCTCTAGAATTTATTTTCCTTAAATTTACAATTTATGTATCTGTTGTCATAAAAATTTGTCTTTCCCCTTTTTTCCCGAGACTACAAATATTCGAGTACAAAGTAACTGGTTTCAACTTATTTCTACTTAAGAAGTAGTTAAATAATTAAGAGATTAGGGAATTACAGACATCAATAAAACCCTGCTGAAAGAGCCATAATTTTACTTGAACAAAAGCTTAACCAAACCAATCTCTAGCCGAGTACAGTGGGGACTGATTTCTTCGTAATATTAGATGTAATAAAGACAGAAATTTTTCCAGTTCGACGAGAGTGACCGAAAAGTTGTAAATTTTGGAAATTTCCATGGACAACACCTGGTCCTAAAACGAATTAGTCAGAAAATAAATGACTATTAAGTTTAACATATTTTTACAACTATGGTGAGAAACATTTAAAATCTACAACAACCTTGTCATGTCCTTTGAGGTATACTAGTGATGTGACAAAAGAGGTATTTGACATTGACCAGTATCGGCACCCTCGGGATTTGGCAGTCTGCATGTATGCACACACTGCAACCGTCTCTGATCCATCCATTAGCCACTCGT
>NW_019386200.1:71919-111775 GCF_000671375.1 Centruroides sculpturatus | reverse complement strand
CGATTATTACTCAGATTATTACTTGTCCAGTGTATAAAAATTTTTTTTAACTGTAAGACATTTACTTGAAATGACAATGTCAAAAATCACTTGGATCAGTTTTTTGTAAGCAATGAGCAAAACTTTTATGAATGTGAAATCGTGCTACTACCAGAAACGATGACAACAGGTATTTGACCAAAATGGTCGATATATAATTCAATAAAATATTTATTTATTATAAAAATATTGTGTTTTTTTCCACGGAAAAAAAACAAACTTACTTTTCAAACAACCCAATATATGTTGCCATGGTGTAAAGGGTTATGATTTCTGTATGTTATATTTGTGTTCTTTCAATCACACTTGATTATTATTGAAGATGTTAAGGTAACATCTATGTAAAATAAATTGTGATCAATTCTATCATCCTTAATTCCCATTAAGAATGTCTATATGTAGCTATCCTTAATGGGACCTCATAGGTTCTGATGGGTCTTTATTGTTACAGAGGATCTTGTAGATGGTGAGGTTCCTTTTATAAACACTACTTCTACCAGTAGCTTTTCTAATCTCTTTATAGATGTTATAAAGTGGTTTTGAGTATACTACTAATGTATAGTCACCTCTAGACATATCACATTTCTGCATTCCAAGAGGATTGTTACTTATCAATCAGGATCTGTATATGAGTAGTTTTAGGTTTGAAACCAAAACACTCCTAGAGATTGAATATCATTCAATTCTTTCAATCTATCATGGATATCCTGGCAATGTGTATGTGCTTTTCTAATTAAGACCCTAAAGGCAGCAATCTCATAACTAAGAGGGTCATGCAAGGCTCAGAGTTTAAAGAGTGAATTATGTGAAGGTTTTCGATAAATTTTCACGTTAATAGCACTGCCCTTGTCAAGTGAGTTGTGTTCTTATTTTTTTTTAATTTTATCTTATGTTTATATAAAAATTTATCTAGAGGAATAGTTTACTTCTTTTTTATTAGTTACTAGCTGCAAGGATCTGAAATTAAAATAATAATTATATAGTCAAGTCTACTTAATAGTGCACTGGATAAGGAAGCAGTTTGCTTAAGAGAACACACTCCCATATTCTGGATTTTCTACCCAATGTTTTATATTAGTGGGACTCCCATCAACAGAATATGGGTTAGTAGAGCAGGCCATGTAAATGAGTATCATGTCAGCAGCATTTTTAGAGCAGCAGTCTGAAAAAGGGAGCAATATTCTAAGGAAGGTTTGTAAAAGTATCTTTGAAAACTACCACGCAAAACTNAATTCGAACAAATTCGAACAAAACATTCGAAATAGAAAGCCACTTTCAACCACTTTCAGCCTCATATCTCCCGCACCCTTCTAGCTATCGAGACGCAACCACCCCTATGCACGAATGGAGACTTGGGGCTACCACCACATACAAACACCATTCATGTGCGATGTGTAGTTTTTGCGGAAAAGTGAAATATAGGGACACACACGTCCATTTTTATATATATAGATTAGAAGAAATCCAATTACTAAAAGACATTATATAATTTGCAGTATGGAAATGACCAAGATATTTACAACAAAAGATCCTGGTCTTGAATGTTATAATAGTGTATATGTAAATGAGGATTACCCAAAAATAACTGGAATTGCAACAAAGTACTCATATGTTTTGTAGTTACAGATCATGCCACTCAGAGTTTCCTGCATCATTCTGCTGTGTGGAGTGGTTTGTCTTTGATGCTACTTTGTGCATATTCTTACTTGCAGCATCTAGCAATTATTTCAATGTGTGACCACAAGGAACAAAGAGTGTGCACGAAATTTTATTTTTGTTGGGAAAACTACAGCTGAGATCATTGTTATGCTTTGGCAAGCTTTAAGGATGATGCTTTGAGAAAATTACAGGTTTTATGAGTGGTTTCCCCAGTTCAGAAATAGTGTTCTGTCAACTAAAGATCTGTCATGAACTAGTCATTCTTTGTCAAACGGGAATGAGGGAAACATTGAAAAAGTTCAACAGGCCATTAATAAAGATTATTGACCAAATTTCTGAAGAAACAAATTTGTCTTGGAGTACCTGCCAGCAAATTTTATCAGAAGATTTTGAGAATGAGATGAGTGTCTATAAAATTTGTGCTCTGCATGCTCATACAGGAGCAGAAAGAAGGACAAATGTATGAATGTTATTCTTGACTTGAAGCAGGAACTCCAAACTTCCAAACAAAGATTGTGACTTAGTGATGAATCTTGGTGCTGTGGATATGACCCATAAACAAAACAAGCATTAAGCCAGTGGAGACATTCAAATTTACTATGACTCAAAAAAGTATGTAAAAATCGATAAGAAAACATGATGACAATGTTTATTTGATTCTTTGATGTAAATGGGATTGTGCACAAGGAATTTGTTCCTCTAGAAAAAACAGTGAACCAATATTTTTACCACCTCTAAAAACCATTTAATGCAGTAATATTTCTTTATTCTAACATTTTCAATCATCATAAATGATCATCTTCAGGATATATAACATTCCAAAAGAACAAATGCCTAACAGTTTTTCTAGAATATTTTTAGCTTGATGTTTTGAAAAGCCTGTGTAAAAGTGGGTGACAGAAATGGCCAAAATTGTGTAGAACTGTGACAACACACTGGCCCACACAGCTCTCTATCTTTCTGGCAGTTCTTGGCAAAGAACAGCATGATGCTTTTGTTACACCCATCCTACTCAATGGATTTCATTCCTTGCAATTTTTTTATTCCTATGAATAAAGAAAATTGTCAAAAGGAAGTGATTCAGTGATGTGGATGAGGTGAAAGAAAATACATTGAAGTGTAAGCGGTACAATGTGAAAAGAAAAATACACACACACATGTTAATCAATTAAAATAAATTTAATTTTGCAATAGAGATAAATACAGCAGACCCCCTTATAACGTGGAGATACGTTCCTCATTATACAAATTTCGCGTTGTAGGAATCCTTAAATATGTGAGCCAATCGCAGCCTGACACGTGTGAAGTTTACGGATTACGGCTGTTTGAAAGGCTTTCTTCCATAAAATTAATCGATTCTAGACTAATTTGACTCAACATTTCCAAAATACGTATAATTTTTTGGGAATAATCCATATAAACTATGCTATAAACAAAAAATTGTAGTATTACTTACCGAGTGTGCACCGTTCGACGTCGCCATTGCTTAAGCTTGTTTTCGTCGTGGACCAGCGCACCAAACTGCGGCTGCGATTTCTGATGTTATTTTTCTGGGAAAACTTTGTTGAACTTTGGAGACATCATTAATATAAATAATTTTTATGGCCATTGAATAACAAATGTTTCTTTCACAAGAAATGTATAAAATTACAGTACTGTATTAGACTTACGGTGCCTAATTTACATACTGTACAGACGATAGTAAACAACTTACTCGCCCAAACTCTCCGTAGCATGGCGATAGATGGCGGAAAGTATACAGGTAGCCCTCGGTTTACGCTGGTTCAATTTACGTCGATTCACAATAACGCCGCTGCGCAATTCACCATTTCGAGGTGTAATTCTTCGATTTTCCTTATGCTAGACAGATTTTTATTTCAGTGTTGACGTATTTATCGAGCCGCGACATTGTATTGATATATTCGTTAAAACAAAGATTTTTATTGAATATATTTATGTTTTCTGTTTAATACTATTGGGTATGTATACATTTGCATTAAATTAATAGTAAAATACTAAATGTTTAGGTACCCACGAGTCAACATATTAAACTTAATAGTCCAATAAATGGCGTCTGAATCCATAGCGCGAATGAATGTATCCCGTATCATTTCGTTCAGGAAAACACCTTACGACGCAATAGCACTTCCGGCGATCACAAATTATTGTTAGTGAGACAAATCTACTTCTCGTTGGCCAGACGATATTTATCTCTTCTTAGCCACTTTGAATTTTTCCGCTCAAACTGACCTTATATATGCACTATGGCAACCAGTGGTCGACCAATCAGTGTCTTTGCTTGTCTGTAGCTCTACGTTGGGTTAACGTATCCTTTCAACTAAGGAAAGTTTGACGGATGAAGTTTGTGAGTTAGACAATGTTGGGAGCGAAGTGCAAATGTAAAAAGGAGCATCATATTCGACCATATTCCGAAATTCTTAATGAAAGAAATCAAAAATGTAAACAATTAAAGGTTACCTTTTCTGAAAAATGTAAGAAGTTCGAAACTAAAATTTTTAAATAAAAACATTTTACTTTATTTTATGATAAAATACATTTTAAAAATTAAAAATTTATATGTATTTTGTATTATATTGTATTAATAAACAAAATTATTAGCTTATTTTTCNGAAGTGTTTCTTTCACAAGAAATGTATAAAATTAGTGCTGTATTAGACTTACGGTACCTAATTTACATACTGTGCAGACGATAATAAACTCAACTTACTAGCCTAAAATCTCCGTAGCGTGTTGCCAGGCGGCAGAAAGCATATATATAATTATAATAAAGTTACAATAAATTAAGTTAATATATAATTATATATACAGTACCTAATTTATATATAATTATATGTACAGTACCTAATTTATATATAATACTGTACAGACGATAGTAAACTCAATTTACCCGCCTAAACTCTCCGTAACATGGCACTGGACGGCAGAAAGTAGTTTGGCTGCTCGTCCGCGATGACGAGTTGGCGATGACATTTTACCGCGTTTTACGCGTCCTTTTAGCGTCTTTATACGAATATTGTTGCAATTTTTTGCCGCATTATAGGAATCTACGTTATAGGAACTCGCGTTATAGGGGGGTCTACTGTATTACAAGTTCTTTATGGATTTCTGCTGTTATTTTACACACTTCCAATTATCCTCGGTGTTCGTATCGTAACAGTAATCCGTGTAGTTAAGTCTCATTACAACTACTGCCTGACAATAATACTTAGCTAACGCGTGCGAATCTTAATCGAACTTAAATCAATAGAAAGAGTATAGAAAGAAAGGGAAGTAAGAAGGGTTATAGGACAGATGGGTACCCAATTTATTGGCGAAGATTCTACGCAGTTCCTTGTGTCGACTTCCAATGCTCGTATGTTTTCCTCTTTTAAAATGACTTTTTCTTAGGGTTCGCTTCCAGATCTATTGATTGGATTCTGTTCTTGATCTACTCCTGCAGCACTCGCTGATTTCCAACTCATGAGCCTTGCTGCCACACGTCCGTCTCATTTCTTGTCTGGCCCAAGAATGTCTACTGGAATGTCTCGCTTTTTACTTCCAGCTTCGTCGCCCTCTATTGTTTCTCCCCTACCTCCTGGTGGGCTAAGGGTAAGTCTCATTTCTCGGAAGTTTGAGACAAAGGAACAAAGAAAATTGGAAGGAAGGATAAATTTATAGAAATAGAATATAAATTAAACTTAAAACTATACAGAATAAAAAGGTGTACAGCCATTGAACAGTATTTTAAATCAAGAGTTCCAGAACTGCAATAGTTCCTGTTTCCAGCAATAGGTAGAATATTGAGAAAAGTGCATTGACACTTTTCTCAATATTCTGATGGAAAATACTTTGAAGGGGACTAAATACAACTGCTTAAAAAACAGTTCTGGTTATTTTTGGGTATCTCTACATATGTATGCTATGAACATTTGAAAGATTCATTTTTGAATTGCCTTTGGTTTTTATACTTGTTTTAATGTCACAATGTATCTTAATAATTTAGAAGTTGTCTTAAATTAATAATTTAATAAAAACATTGATTTAAGTTTAGCGTTTTTTTTGTTACAGACCATTTTATGAAGTACATACTAGAGCTACAGATGAATTATTTTACAAAAGAGCAGTAGATTTTCATCAAATTAATGATACTAGTTTTGTTTTCTCGGTTCCATTTGATGCAGGTAGGATTCTATTAACAAATTAATTATAATATATACTTGAAAAGTTATTTTTAATTTTTATTAATAAGATGAATTACTAGGATTAAACTGCTATTTTCAGGTAATTAAACTGTTGTATTAATTAATTAATGGATTCTAGTTCTTTAAATATTATTTTATTAATATTAGTCTATTATAAGTATAATCTACTAATAGAACTTTTTATACTGTGGATGAAATTAAGAGATTGAATCAGTCTGTTGGTTCAAAAGAATAAACTTTTATTTGCACCTGAAGTTTATTCTCTTGAACCAAGAGACTGATTCAATCTAATTTCATCTGCAATTTAAATTAGTATAATAAGCCCTATTAACCAAAGGGTTAATAGATTATAGTCACAACAGATTAATATTAATATTGTATATTTATATAGATGTGCTTTTGGCCACTTATATAACCATCTTCAGCTAAGACTACAAACAAATGATATAAAATGTAGATTTGAATTTCATGGTTAGCTGATGACTGTTAAGTGGTCAAAAGTCTATTTTCAGGTACAGTGACCAAAATATTATTTATTACTTCTTATAATCCAAAATAAGTAATATTTTGGTTATTGTACCTGAAAATAACCATTTAATACTGGTAATTTATAATATTGTGACTAGCTTCAAGCATTTTCATTAATGAGAGATACTTTGATGTATATCATAAAAATAATAAAGTAATAATAATAATAGACAACTAAATAAAAAAACACTTTATGATTTTGTTTATTGTTATAAATTTTATTTCATTTAACATTAAAATTAAAATATTAAAAGAAATCAAACTTGGAAGGTTACTACAGAATAAATAAAACAAAAAAGTATTTGTTTCATATGCTCTATTTTAATAAAATAAACATATAGGAAGGAAAGATCTGTTTATATCAGTTAGTTTAGACCTTAAGTCAATTAAGCAAATTTAAGATTTAAAATATCTCTTGATATCTGTACTAAATAATATTACTGTATTTTGACAAGTATAACTCGAAGTATAAGACGCACCCCTGTTTTGAGACAAAAAATTTAGAAAAAAACTGTTTTAATGGGATTATCTAAAGATGCATTTTATTCATTTTTTTATTTAAAAATATGATGGATGGATGAATCGATACCTTTATTAAACTGAAATAATTGTCATTTCTTAATATAAACTCAGAGGTCACATGATGACAATCGACAGAACATGGCGGCGATGACTCGTGTGTTGCTACTCTGATAATCTAGATACTCTAGCCATTCGGTTGAGGGACCATCTGCTTAACGGACCACTGCACAGGTTGGTTCCTAGAGTGGACCACTACTGTAGGTAATTTCATTGTAAAAATGGTTACTTGTCGAGTATAAGATGTACCATGATTTTGAGCCCCAAAAAGTAGTAAAAAAAAGTGCAACTTATACTCGTCAAAATACGGTAATTAGACTTAGGAGCTGACTCCATTAATGATGTCACACTTCATGGGAGAGGAAAGTAGTCAGAATGTGACACATCCTGAACTTTGGAAGGGAGGCAAATTATACTTGTGATGTCATGTTTCACATATACCATTAATAAGTATCATACATGGTTTTTTAACACAATATGCTTTTAATAAAACATTCTTTAAAATTTAGTTTTTGTACTTAAATTTATATAAGAAGAGTAAAAGGTAGCAAAAAGTAAACATTTATCATACAGTTAGTTAACTATGGCTAGTAAGATAAACTGTTACAAACCACAGTAAAGTGATTTGTATAATTTCTGTGAAAAGAATAGTGTAGAATTTACATCTTCATTATTTAGTTGTTACAAATAACTCATCAGTTCATGTTTTTTACAAATTTGAAATCAAACAAATGTTAAATTAAGTAATGTTATGAAATTATTATGTTGTTGCTATGAAGTCATAGGTTGTCTTTGTTTCTAAGATATGTTGAGTTAAACAAGTTAATTTTGTATTCAAACACTGTGGTATCTTGTGTTTCAAACAACTCTAACCTTGAGCATTCCAGAGTTTAAATGCTAAATTTGAGAGAAATTTGACCTAGAATTCAAACAATGCTTGTGCATTTGAACTGCATGCACAGTGAAAAAATGCACTTGCCTCATAAATGCCATCTGTTGTGTGACTAAGTTGTCTCTTACATTTACTATGAAAACATTTCTTGCATTACACTTGTGGTGCTATATGTTATAATTTATTTGTGCTAACATTAATTTTTCTTTCCCTTTATTTATTTTTTTTTTTTGTTCTTTCTACTATCTTGCTGTCTTTCTTCTTTGCCAAGGGGGTCTTTTTCAATTCTGGGATAGAGTCCTCTTTTGTCCAAATAAGAACCAGTCCAACTGGTTTTGTTATTCACCTAAAAAGGAGAGAAAGAACATTGATGAGACAATTTTTGGACGGGAGCTGGAAAAAGAGAAAATGTGGGTCCCATGAGTAGCAGGAAGATTATAATTGTATGACCAAGATGAAACTAACACCTATATGCAATTTCCAGCAAATAATTGTAAGGTTCTAATATTTTTATTCTCATCAGAAAATAAAATGAAAAACAAAAACAAATAGAACTATCATTTGATGGAGAATACAGTTACATTTAAAATAAAAATTCCAATTATTTAAAACAATATTTGATATGTGTCATGATGCACAGTTTAAAGCATAAAAATAAATGAAAGACTTTGAATGATTTAGATCTTTACATGGCCTGATATTAAATAATAAAATTAAACACATGAAATTTTGTGTGAATCTATAAAATATTTCCACAGTATTGTAATGCCATCAAAGTTAACACAACATTCTTTCTTCTCAGCCATATAGATTTCTAAAGCCTCCCTATTGGTCAAAGACCCTATCTAAAAGTGAGCTTCATCCCAGCAGGGAAAAACCTTAGATTCAGTGTCAAAATGGGCAAGTGCCATGTTGAAATTTCCTTGGCTACATCATATTTGTGGTTGCATATTCTGGCTTGCAGGATCTATATGTACAGTACATCTTATGTATGACAAATGTGTGTTAAACCATCTATCTTGTAATGGGATAAGGTATACACCAAGTGCTTTAGTGTTATTCACGCTATCCTTTGTGTTAGATAAGAGGCAAAAACATTGTGTTTTCTCTTATACGCTAACATCAAATTTAAATCCATAGCAATCTTACAGTAAAGTTGATGCAGGGATGGTTCATAACCTAAAACTACCCGATTAAAGTCCGCCTTGTTGCATGAGTTCTGGTAGTAGCTAAATTAGATTGATGTATGGAAGCCAGGGTATTGATTAAAGAATGACTGTACCTATGGGTGGAAACCATATGCTTAAATGCGTTCAATTTCTCTCTTGGTGTCCAAACGATGTGTGTATGCTCTTGTAACAAGGGCATGGAATGAGGCTAACTTAAAATGCCAAGAGTCTGAAGACTTATCAGGTATAAAGAGGGGAATGTATATAGGTTTGAGATAAATCATAGTTCTTATGCTTCTATTTACCACATGAATCGTTGGCCAAACATTACAGAAAAGCCATTCTATCCCTAACTAAGGCAAGAGAGAAGCTGAAGTTTTTGATTAACTGCTGCACAATGGAATGTTTTCTATAAGCATTTTTCAAATAAAGCTATCATATGGTTGTGATGCACTTCTGCCAAAAATACATTTTCTTTGCCTTAGAATGGCCGTATGTAATACCAGATAGCCGATGTACCACAGATTGAATCATCTCGTCACTCTGGAAGAGAAATTGTATCAACATGTTAATATAATCCTGAAACAGGTGAAGTCTAGAGTCATTGATCTGGAAGAGAGGGTCAGATGTAATCTGCAATGTAAATACAATAAAAAAATCAGTTGGATATTCAAAGCACAGAAACGGCAGCCCAAACCTAAATTCAACAATGTTATAGTATGTTGGGAATCATTACTCTTCCAGAGTATTTCTGCAAGACTTTCAAATTTGAATCAATATTTGTTCCTGAATTTGCTGCATCTAATCCATTTTCATTCATACCATGCTTGGAAAAGTTTCTATCAAAAGGGAATAGTAAGTGCCCAGAAACTTGCAAAGACTATCTGTGATGGAAGGCACTATATGCTCTTGAAAATCACAAACCTGACCCTGAAGTTCATATGCTTTGAAACTACATCAAGCACAGGCTCAGGTCCAACAACATCATATTAGTTAAAACGAATAAGAGCAAGGCAGTTATGATCATGCAAAGAGCCACCTACGTCAATGTTTTTCATATCTAAGAACTTTATATATAGGAAAATTTTGAGAAAGATTGTAAAATACATATATTTTATAAGAGCTAGAGTTAGAATATTACATATTTAAAAATATTGCAAATTTATTTATAATTGTCAAGTTCATCTAGTTCAACTGGCAGAATAAAGGATGGGTTTTTAATGAAAACTAACAATTTAAATATGTTCCTTAAAATTTGTAAGTTTCAGTCTTTGATGATTTGATTATATTTGTTAAGTACACAGAAAAAAAAACAAATAAGTATTTTTAGTTTTCATGAAATAGCTCATTCATCAAAAGCAAAGAACAATAGATTAATAATTGCTCTTGAATATAAAATGTTAATTTTTTTTTTTTTTTTAGGAGCACGTAACAATAGCTTAGTAACTGCCAGTCATGCAATATTTATAGGAAAAGGATCCAGAAAAGCACCTGTTGCAGTTGTTGGTCTGCACTTCCGACATTCAGCTTTTGCAGAAAGATTCTTCAATATCACTTCTCAAGTAAAGTTATCTTTAAGAAAATATTTACTGTTATAATAATTTAATCTTATTTTGTACATTTAGATCAGTTAATTTTTTGTTGATAATTTTTACGTATGTTTCTATATGTTACTTTAAAAATCCAATGTTTTAATAAAAGTTATGAATTATTTTTATTATAAATAAACTATTGTAATATATATCATAGTAATTATTTTTCTTACATATTATAAATATAAATAGACAGTAGAGAAAGGTAGGATCCCTCTGAACAGCATACATATGGCTACAGTACCCTCTATGTTTGATCTTGGCATGCAAGGCCGTAGTCCCCCGAAGGGTCTACAAGAAAACCTGTGTGTAGTGAACATCAATAATTGAGTGCCGCCATGAATAGCTAAGTGTAGAAGTTAGTGCCAAGTGGCTGTTAGTAGGAAGACTTATAACTACTTAATGCTTATGAAACTGAACGTGATCACGAATCTTAATACTACTTAACAGCTAGATGATATGAACAGACAGACAGAGACAAATGAGCAAGATCCCAGATTTGTTATTTTTTTCTTTCTTTCTTTATTTATTTTTTTTAAATGTTAACTTACTCACTAACTAAACTAACCTACCATAACCTAGGATGAACCTAACCAGAAACCAAGCTAAGAGTTTCTAATCAAACTTACAGCTAGGACTAACCAAATTTACTCTGAAAAAGAAGACAGAAAATAAGAATTAAAATACAAAGTTGAAAAGCAGCTATATACCAACAAGGAAAGAGCTACTTCCTTACATTTGTAGATGACTTTTCTAGATTTACTATGGTATATCTAATTGAAAGCAAAGATGAAGTTCTTACAAAACTGAAAGAATTTGTAGCTTCTACTACAAATAAATTTAGAAGAAAAATCAACACACTAAGATCAGATAACGGTGGTGAATACTGTAATAAAAATGTTGAAGAATATTTAACAAAACAAGGAATCACTCATCAAACTACAATACCTTATTCTCCTGCACAAAATGGTGTTGCAGAAAGAAAGAACAGATCTCTCATAGAAATGGCACGAGCTATGATAATAAATGCAAATCTTGAAAAATCCTTTTGGGGAGAAGCAGTAATAACTGCAAATTATTTGCAGAACAGATTACCTACTAAAATAATAAATAAAACACCATATGAGTTGTGGAACAAAAGAAAGCCCAACCTAAACCATCTTAAAGTTTTTGGATGTAAAGCATATGCCTACATAAATAAGCATAAAAGAAGAAAATTAGATGAAAAAGCCATTGAAGGTATATTTGTAGGGTATGATATGAGAAGTAAGGGATACAGGATTTACACAGGTGATAGAAATGTAATAATAAGCAGATCAGTAAAATTCCTAGAAATGAATACAGGAAAAGAAAATAAAGGAAAACATAAACTATGGAATACTAAAGATGCCTTCCAATTTTTCCATGTTAATGAAAGTTTTCCAGAAGAGCAAGACTCAGAAGAAGAAACAGAGTCTGTAGAAATGCAAACAGAAGAAGAAACAGAATCAGAAATTCCACTAAGAAGGTCTGAAAGATCAACCAAAGGTATACCTCCAGAAAAACTGACATTCAAAGCTGAAGTTAAAATTCCACATAGAGATCCAAAGTCATTTGAAGATATATTGGAATTACCAAAGGAAGAAAAGCTAAAATGGGAAAAAGCAATGAGTGAAGAAATTAATTCCCTAAAAGAAAAGGAAACTTGGAAATTAGTTGATTTACCACAAGATAAAAGAGCAATAGGATGTAAGTGGGTTTTCAAGACAAAGTATGATGAAAATGGAAGAGAAACAAAATGCAAAGCAAGATTAGTAGCAAAAGGCTATGATCAAAGATTTGGAACTGACTTTGATGAAACATTTGCACCAGTTGTTAAACATACAACTATTAGAGCAGTTTTAGCTGCAGCTGCATATAAAGGAATGAAAGTACATCATGTTGATGTTAAAACTGCATTTTTAAATGGAAAATTAAATGAGGATGTTTACATGACACAACCTATAGGATTTGAAGAAAAAGGAAAAGTATGCAAGCTACAAAAAGCTATTTATGGTCTTAAACAAGCTGCCAAAGCATGGAATGAGGCAATAGCAACAACTCTAATTAATCAAGGTTTTAAACAAAGCAAAGCTGACATCTGTTTGTTTACCAAGGGTAAAGGGAAAAATATTGTATATTGTGTGCTATATGTGGATGATATTTTGATTAGTGCAGAAAGTGAAATAAGCATTAGTAAAATAGTAAAAATTCTTAAAGAAAACTATGATATTACAAATCTAGGAGAAGTAAAGTTTTACTTGGGAATAGAAGTAAAAAGAAAGAAAGATGGAAGTTTTTTGTTAAGTCAACAAAATAAAATAGAAGAGCTTGTACAGAAGTTTAATTTGCAAGATGCAAAGCCAGTTTCTACTCCAATGGAAACAGACTATTACAAACTACAAGGAGAAGAAGACCTGCTTCAAAATAACACAAAATATAGGCAGGCAGTGGGGGCTCTCTTATATATTTCAACTGTTACAAGACCAGATATAGCAGCTTCAACACACATTCTTAGCAGAAGATGTGAAAATCCAAGACAGCGAGATTGGAATGCTGTTAAGAGAATTATATGCTATCTTAAATCAACAAAATATCTGCAACTACAAATTTCATCAACTGAAAAACCTGAGCTAAAGGTCTACTGTGATGCTGATTGGGCTCAAGACAGACACGACAGAAAATCAACATCAGGAAACGTGATATACCTTGGAGAAAATTGCATATCATGGAAATCAAGGAAACAAAACTGTGTAGCTCTATCCTCAACAGAAGCTGAATATGTTTCTTTAGCAAGTTCTACGCAAGAACTACTATGGGTTTTACGTCTGACAGAAGAACTTGAGCTAAAACAAAATCTGCCAGTCAAAATTATAGAAGATAATCAAGCAACAATAAAACTTTCACAAAGTGAAAAACACAATTCAAGACTAAAACACATAGACACAAAGTATTATCACATCAGAGATCTACAAAGAAAGAACATAATTGAAGTTGTGTATTGTCCAATGCAAGAAATGGTTGCTGACATTTTTACAAAGCCTCTGCCAAGACCTCGATTTGAAACTCATAGATGTGCTTTAAATATGCATTCATCGTGTTCGGAGTTAGTGGGGAATGTTAGACGTCCGTGTTTATTAATAACTCCTCAACGATAGTGCTCGCGAGAAGAGTGCGAGATCTCGTCCCGTTTTTTAAAGATTGATATCCCCGTTTTTTTTAGTTAGTTTCGTTTTCGTTTTTTCTTACTTGTTGTGTGCAGTAAACTGCTTTGTGATTTATGTCCTTAATAATAACTTTAATAAAGTATTGAAGACATTGCTTGCTGGTATGTATAATTTGTCATCCTATCCTGCGCTGTGAACTGACGAATTATCATTGGCTTATCGTTAAAAGTTAAATGATAAAAGACGTTAACCCTAACATTATCCTCCTGGAAGTTTGATAAAAATTGAAGAGATTAATCCTATATTTGCAGACATTAATAGAAATCATTATATTTATAGAATTCGGATGTGGATAACTGATCAGGATGATAATTTAATTGATCTTAATAAACAGAGAGTTGTTTTTCATTTAATTTTAGACTAAATAAATGAATTATAATAAACATAGACTGTTAGTTCGAAGTAAAAAATATTATGGAGGAAATATATTTATCGATGTAATTAAAACGGCTGATAAGAAATTATTAAAACAGACCAAATTTATGGTTGAGGATAAGATTGTTAAAAATAAACTTATATCTAAAAAATCTTTGAGTGTGGAAAATAGAGTAAGGAATATTATAAGTAAGCGAAGTTTATATGGAACAGGATTCAAGAAATTTTTATACTAATAAATGGAAAAGATTTGGGATTTATCTCTTCCTAATTATTACAAGAATGAAATCGAAAGTTTTGAGTACAAACGGCATAGAGAAGATAAAGTTACTGTCGATGAAAAGGAATCAGCGAAATATGAATTTTACATTAAAGATGTAAATGATATGATTTTATATTCCAGTGGATATATCTGCCCAGAATTAAAAATTATGAAACAGGATGGTTCTTCGATTGGAAGTGATAACGTAACTTTGGTAAATACTGGAAATTTATTCTTGAGATCTGAATTACACATTGGTAAAACACTAATTGAAGAAATTGAATTACCCTCATTAGTTCATCACATTAGCGGTCTTATAAACTTTACAAAACATTATTCTACTTCCAAAGCAACCAATATGCTGTTTTTCATTGACACCTCATAATCTCCAGATAAGTAAATTTTAATATTTAATGGACCCTATGATCAATCTCTTGGAACTGGAGAAAAAATGGAGACCTTTTTAAAAGGATTAAAGAAAAATGCAAATTATAACAAAGGATTTACGGAAAGATGGATATTAACCAAAAACAGTAACAAGATCAAACTGTGGATACCAATTAAACAGATGTTTGGATTTTTCAACGACTTTAGGAAAATAATATCAAACATTGATGTTAGATTTGTGTTCTGGAGAAATTCGAATAATGATATGATCCATACTAACGTTGACAATCCGAATTATAAAGTTATAGTATCTGATATTTCACTTTGGTTACCACATATTAAGCTATATCCAGAACCACAAGTTAATTTTAATAGTGTATCTCTAAATCCCTCATCAGATATAGAAATTAACTGGTGTTCTGTCAGATTAATTAAAAGTAACGTTCAAAATGGTTCTAGCGGTACAATAATTGTAAGTACAACTACAGATGAAATCAGAAATAATTTTGTAATCCCACAATATCAAGAAAAGGAAAACGATCAGAATCAAAATAATATGATATTCGATAACTTAGATATGATGAGATGGTTAAGAATTAATAATGATAAATATTCAACAGAAGATTATAATGTTAGCTTTAAACCTGAAGAATTAGATTATTCAAGATATTATTCTGATTTCTTAGCGGCAGGATTAAATACCAATAGCACAGAGTCTGGTTGTTTAGTAAGTTATACAAACTATGGAAGACTGTATCCAATAATTCATTTCGATGTTTCTAATCACCCCTCTTATAATAATGTTGATAATTTGAAAGATGAATTCTTTTGGCAATTGAGAGAAACACCTACTAAACCGTATAGATTTTATTTCGTTTTAGTTGAAAAAAGAAAAGGATTTATGAATATGTACAACAGGACTTTTGAAACCATTAAAACTTTAAAGTAATTAAATGGCTTGGTTTCCTTTTGGTCATTATTATGATGAAGTAAAAGAAGGTCCTCCTGGTCCTCTGGGTAATGGTTTCAAATTAATGTATGATGGAAATTATCATATGAAAAATAAGATCTTAAAATATTGTGGACATCCAATAGATGAAAACGATGCTGCAACTAATGAATATATTGATAATAAATTAAAAATAATCAATGAATTAAATAATGATTTTCAAGCTTTCGCTGAGGAAAATGATGATAAATTAAAAATATTAGAAGCAGATAAAACTAATTTAGAAAAAAATATTAATGAATTAAATTTAAGCGTTAATAATTTCTTAATAGAAACGGGTAAAAAACTTCATACATTAGATAGTAGATGTCTACAAATGCATAATGGTGCTTTCAATGCAAAAAATAAAAGAATTGGTAATGTTGATGATCCAACGGAAGACAAAAATGTTGTGAATAAAAGATATTTTCAGAATAATGCTTTAACCATAAATGATGAGGATGTGTTTGATGTAAAAAATAAAAAAATAATAAATGTATTGCAACCTACATCTAACTTTGAGGTTGCCACTAAATTTTATGTAGATAATCATACCTTTATTCTTAGTCAAGTTGATACAAAAGACAATAATATGCTTTCAAGAACTGAAAATGGATTATATGGTCCTCCTGCTCTTTTATTGAAAAATGATTTTTATGATTCTGATAATAAAAGAATAACTAATTTAAAAAATCCAATTAATGACACAGATACAGTTACAAAATCATATCTCAAAAATTATTTTAAAATTTACTATTCATTCATCTTAAGAGGTTTTCGACATTTACCTAGACCAACAGAAGATGTAGAATTTTATTTAACCTTAGGCAATTTTCCTATTGATGATAGTGATATAAAAAATATCATAAAAAATTATGAAAGAGAATATGTGTTAGAATCTAATGGTTTCATTAGTAAGATTTATTTTACATGTAATATAGTAATATCTTATTTATCTCTCGGTATATTTATCAATGAAAAATTAGCATTTTCTTTTAAAAAAGAGAGAGAAGAAACTTATATAGTCATAAATGAAACAATTCCATTCAATATAAGAGATATAATTACAGTTAAAACTATAGGAAAATATCCTTCCTATGATGAGAATTTCTTAGATAAAATTTTAAAATATACTATTACAATATTTATAAATTATATTGATTAATTTTTTTTCCTATATAAATGGACACATTGAAAAAACTAAACAATATTGGTAAACTTCAAAATATTCCAACAAAGAAACTAAACGAGTTGGAAATTGATTATGAATATCCTATTGATTATTTTAAAACAGTATCAACATGCTTTGGTGATAAAAAATTAGTAGTTCTTAAGGATGAAGAATTGAATGAATTTCAAGTTTTTCTTCCTGATAAATTTAATAAAAACTTAAAGGACGAAAATTTAGATGATATGAAAGATTTAAAATTTGTATTCAAGGGTATGAAAAATTGTGGGAAAATATATAAAGCTCATATTATTGAGTTTGTTTAAATTTTTTTATATTTACTTTTTTAAGTTAATGACTTGAGTTTGATTAAATTTAATGACATTAAATAAATAACACTAAGAATCAATGAAATGTCATTGGTTTTAATTTTTGTTTAAATTCACTAAATTTTAATTATGATTTTGATTATATTCACTGAATTTTAAAGACCTTAAATTTTGTGGGGGAGAATGAACATTTTTAGTCTACTCATGTCAGTCTTAATAATTAAGGCTGGCTCACATTATGACGGATTCTGCAGCAGCAAGCAGTAATTGCTGTCATGACATCATTTTATGACTGAAAAGTAGCAAACTGACTAACTGATTAACAAACTGAGTCCAGTGCAACTTTTACAATGGCAAGTGGAAAGTTGGACATTTGTCCAATGACAAAATTATTTGAATGACATAAGTTGTTTCTCAACATGGCAAGTTTCCAACCCAATGTTCAATCATACTGTGTGATATAAGCATTGAAATGATGAGAGGACAGAAATCTTGATCACCTCTTGTGGTCTTTGATATATGATTATTTAAATTATGATTATGTCGAAATATGATTATTTAATTATATTTCAGCAATTTGGTTATCATGATATTCTAATTTATCTCTTTCCAAAATATAACTTTCTTTCAAATTCTCTTGTTAGACTTATCATTATTCCTAAATTTTGATAAAACATTATTTAAAATTAAATACAATTTACCATGATTATTGTTATGCTAGCATCCAATTTTTATTTAAGCAAAATGTTGAATAAGGTTGTAGCTTATTCAACATTTACAGTCAGTATATGCTTGTGAAGGTCAAAGTTACACAAGGTACAATGTGAACAGGTCTTTTTGATGCCATGGAATTTTCCACCATAATGTGAACCAACCTTTACAAATTTCAAATTATTGAAATAAATTGAACATTAGCAAAATGTCTCTTAAAAGGAATAAATAAATCTCTGAAGTTTGTTGAATTTTTACTTATTTTTTAATATTTTATTCTAGTTTATATTTTCTGTTTTAATGTAAATAGTGTAAATTTACATGTATTATAGACACTTTTTTCCTGAAATTTGTAATTTTATTACCAATGTAAATTGTAATTGATGAGAGCACATATTCCTTTTTTCAATTTTGTTGATGTTTATTGTATGAATAATTAATAAAAAGATTATAAATAATTGAATTTAATCATGTTTTATTTTATTTAAACTTTTTAGTGTGCAATGCCATTTTGTAAATTTAAATGTAGTGATGAGGTAAATATATATTAATTATATAATCAAATGTGCTTTACAAATTAACCTAATAACAGTTTTTTTATACTTATATATATATATGTATTTGTATATTAATATTTAGAGACTGGATTGCTATCTCCTTGATAATAATGGTTTTGTTGTAGTTTCGGAAATTCATGAGCACGTAAGTTTTAAAATAAATCTATATAATAAAT
This sequence comes from Centruroides sculpturatus, assembly GCF_000671375.1. NCBI lineage: Eukaryota > Metazoa > Arthropoda > Arachnida > Scorpiones > Buthidae > Centruroides > Centruroides sculpturatus. The sequence continues at coordinate 92,917 of NW_019386200.1, read as the reverse complement.
ATGTAAATGACATCTATTTTAATATCCATTTTTTATCAAAAGTTAACATAATATTCTGTCAATAATTCATAGCTGTTTATAATTCCAGTGCAAATTTACATTGGTAAAAATAAAGTTTATTGTCATATAATTTGCACAAGTTCATATCATTGTTTAATTGTTTTGTTGATACATCTGTAATAAATGATAGTTTTATATTTTAATAATTATTAAAAAGAAGTATTCTCAAATCTAGGAGAGATGTTAAACAATTCAATTTAAAATGACCTAATTCTTCTCTTTCAGACAGTTTTAAATTAAATTAAATTTATTATAATTATTAAATCTAGTATGAGATGGCAGCATAACTGCCTACCTCTAGACAAATTATTTAGTATTTAATTAATTACATAGCTATATTATAGCTCAATAATTCAGCACTCATTTGACTTTACATACATTGAAGATTTAAAATCCAGAATAATAAAATAGTTAGTCTCTTTTTATAACTTTTACTTTATAATAATCTACAATTACAATGGATGAAACTAGTATATTAAAAAAAATTATTTTTAAGTCCAAACAATTGGTCACATTTTCTCATAGCATAATATAGCAATTAAATGTTAAATGTCATATTGCAATCCAAGAACCTTTTAATCCAGCAGAGTGAATGATCAAATAGAAGTAAATGATCTCTTGTCATCATTTTTGTCTTTTCATTGATCTTTGTCTTTTTTGTCATCAGATACATAAATGACAAATGACATCATGTCAAGATTTCTTGACTGATGTCATGATGTCAAAACATAAAAGATGTTTTGTTAGGTCAAGAAATCTTGATGTTTCAAAAGAAGAAATCTAGTTTTGAGGTTTCAAAAGAATTGCCATAATTTATAATCAGAGACCTATAATCTACCATCAGGGAAGTTATAAAGTTTTATATCATTCTAATATCAAATTTATTATAAAATTAATGTGAAATACAATATACTACTGATTATCCAAGCTAATCACCTTTTTTGACTTTAAATGTTGTTGACTTCTTGTGTGTCCATAAATTTTGTATTATTATTAAATTGTAATTAAATTGCTCCTTTATAACTTCCTGGATCTGTTATTAGAAGAAACTTTTTCCATATTAACAGTGAAAAGGATGAGTTTTTTTTCATATTATTTTTGGCATTTCCTTATGGTCAGATTGTATTAATTGTTCATGATTAACTAAGCAAAAACATTTTAAGCTAAGCTTAAAACAAAGATCAGCTTGGATATATTTATTTTTGGCTCAATATACATGTAAACAACACTATATTTCATATACAAATAGAAGTGAGTGATCTCTTGTCATCTTTGGATTTTTTGTCATCAGACACATAAACAACAAAAGACATCATGTCAAGATTCATTATTGGTCTTCTGAAAAGAAAGAGTGAAGAAAGAACAAGGAACAATAATTCTTGTTTCATAAAAAAAAATATTTGATCTTTTGCTTTTCATTCATGTGTATGCTCATGTAATTATTAAATTTGGCTATTACTGTACAATTATTATATACAGATTAATCACAAAAATCTTTATTAATTGCTATAAATCATGGTATGAATTTCAGCTTTTAAAAAGGTCCTCCTCAGCAAGTCTGTGATTTTTCCCTCAACTTAATGTCAAAGATGAATGACAGAATAAATATTAAAATAATAGCAAGAAGACATGGACATCCAGTTAAACCAATGAACTGCTTTGTTCAGATTTTTATTGCAAAGGAGCCAGGCTTCAAAGTATTAAACAAAACAAGGTAACCACAAACATCACATATTATCTTACACTTAATTTGTTATATAGAAAGGCAGCTAGGTGATGAAATAAACTTCTTTCCTGAAGAAATTCAATGATTATAAACTCGTATGTAATGAATAAGATATACAGTACCAACTTTGAATGCCCAGGATATATAGTATTCTGTTACATTGTGAAATGTTTCAAGTAAGGCAGCTTCTTATTCTTTCTTGCACTTTTAAAAGTGCATGAAGCAGATATAAGAAAAGCAGTTCACTCTGTAGACCTAGCTGCATACACAATTGACCCTAAAATAGAGGTGCTTTTTAATGAAGTGGAATTAATCCAACCAATAAGGCAAAAAGAGGAATTGAAATCATTAGAATAGCTTGAAATTTATCTATTGGAGAGAAAAATGAATTGTATCAATATCAAAGACCATGAGGATATTGTTATCTTTTAGAAAGCTTAATTGTGCTATAGTAGACAATGGGAGAACTGGATAAGTTAAGCATTCTGTTTATATGCACCACCCTCAAGAATTACCAACCTGCTTTTCATCTGTTTATTTTATTTTATATGTATGCCAATTCTAAAAGAGGTTTTCTGTATCATTTGGAACCATAAAGCCTAAAGTCATTATAGCAGAATAAGCAGATTTGAAAATTTCTGTGATTAAAAAATGGTTCCTACAACAAAATAATCAGGATTTAAACATTGTAACATAACAGTCTAAATTTGAATATTATTCTGTGATTTTTGTTCTCATAAACATCAGGAAACTCAGTAAATTTGTAAAGCCAAACACACCTTATATAGCTCCAGCAAGCAGAATTAGTACAACAAATGTTTTCAGTTTATTTTATAAACCTGCTTCAGGTTTGAAATTTTACAAATTTGAATTTCAACATGGAATGTTTTAAATTTTCCATGAAGTTAATTATAAATTCTTTTTTTTTTTTTTCATTTTTAAACATTGTAATTGTGTATACATTAATATGTATATAAATAGTAAAATTAAAAATGCAATAAAAATTACAAATAAAAGGAGTCCACAATGAACCTTATACATTTGAAACTGTTGTAAAAAATCTACCGCTCAGGAAGGATGTAAAGTAATGCAGATTTTGTGATGAAAAACTCAAAAAGTTTTATTAAAAAAAATCAGTGAACCTCTACGTGAGCTCCTTTTGTTGTACATAGAACATCGAGTCTATACGCCATTTCCTGCTAGAATTCTTTCAAGCATCTCGGGCATGACAGCAGCCACAGCATCATGAATGCGCATATGAAGATATTGAAGGTCATGAATTCTGACACTGGTGTAAACCTTGTCCTTGACAAATCCCCAAAAAAATCTAAGGGCTTAATATCCGGCGATCGAGGAGGCCACAGTATCGGTCCTCCGCACCCAATCCAACAATCAGGAAACTCTGTGTCGAGGAAACATTGAACATGCAGGCTCCAATATGGAGGGACACCATCCTGCTGGAATCACAGAATTTGTTTCAGCATCCACCACATACCTTGTGCCTGCTCTTGTGGAGAAGCCATTTTGCGTTTGACTACTGCCACGCCACCTACAGTCACTTTGGCAGGTTTTCAAAATTACCTATACAACTTCCAGTTTCTCCGCCTAATGGAATGCATGACATCTGATTACTGCCTTGCACTTCGATATGACAGTCGAAACAAATGTGTCAGGTTCATGGTGGACACCCTGTACAATGAACCATAGGAATTACTTATGTCTACATCTTATTTACATATAATTGATTAGTAGGATTATTGCACCTCTTACATAACAAATCCAAACCATATGTTCTTAAACATCTGGAACAAGTGGAAATTTACAAGACCACCTGCCATAACTCAACCATAACTATTGCAATGTTGATTCTTTCACCACTGCCTGGAAATCTTTCTATGAAATATAAACTCCCTTTCCCCCTCCTTTCTTCTTATGTCATACTCCCCTTCCCCCTATATGTGTTCAGTGATTTCTAGTGTTTTTTTTTTCAATAGTTTGTTGCCTTTTTAACATGGATGAAAACATTTGCACTTTGTTTATAATTTTGTCACTGGTTTGTTAGGTTATTGTAGTGTTTATTATTATAAAAGAATGATCACCAAACATTAGATAGGAATTCTGAGTCTTTATGGTTAATACAACTATTTTTCAATATGGTCTTGAATATTTCCAATATTTCCAGTGTTCTTAGGTGATGTTGAATGTAAAAACTGTTTTTATCATTCTTTGCTTCATTTAGATTTGCAGACACCCTGGACTCTGTGGCATATTGAGCTAAAATGGTTATAGGTTTGTTGTTATCTATGTTGTGTTTGTGACTATAGGGTCGGTGTTTCTTTGACACCACATCAGGATGTGACCGCCGAGTCTCTCAGGACTTGGAAATCATAACAGATATTTCTTACATATGCGAGCGGTCGCAATTAAGCAGTTGGATTCGGAGTAGAGGTGAGGAGAGAGACGAAGAAGTGATTCACTCTAAATATTGGTTAACTAACAATAATGATTTTAATACTAACAAAAGAACCTACAGGTATATAAGAGTACCAAGCCTGACTACAGGTTCTAATGAACATTACTAGACCATTTGAGAGAGAGAGTTTACAAATGATTCACGTGTTGATAAATACCTTGTTAGGAGTCTTGGGGTAGATCTAAGGACTTGGATCTAAGGACTAATCCAACCACAGCATCTTGGAGAGAATAGTTCACAAATGAGTAAGATAGTCCACAAAGAATATCCAACAGATTATCCAAATGGGCGTAACACTTGAGATTTGGTTCGAAAGTGGCAGAGATATGTATTGAGTTCTTCTCGGGAGTCGGACAACTAGATGATGACTGCCTGGATTTGTCATCACTCTCCCTGGTTATTTGGGTTTCTTCTGTGTTTTTTCCATGAAGTCAGGAGTCTGTTGTTAAGGGCCTGGCATCCAATACTGGAAATTTATCAAAAGTTCCAGGTGAAACATTAATGACTAGATGGACCATCCTCAACAAGGAAACAAGTCTGTGGGAAATAATTTTTATGGATTTTAACCTAAATCAAATGATTGAATTTTAAAATAACACTTTATTGAGGGTCCCTTTGTCACTCACATGTTCATTGATTCTGCATTTTAAAGATCTAATTGTTGAACCAATCTATGTAAGTTGGTGATTATATCTTGCATACACCCATTATATTCTATCCCACTGACAGATGCATGTAAGTTTATGTCAGATAGATAAATGAACAGATAAATGTCAGTTTATGCTTCTGTAGAAATGCCACAATCTATAAATTATTACGTAACAGCAAAGATGAGATAGACAACAATAACACACTGGGTGTGTGTTATTGTTGTCTATCTCATCTTTGCTGTAAGCATAAACTGACATTTAAATATTTAGCAATTTGTTTATAAATTGATATGAGTATTATCAAAATCTATAATAATGCATCTAGTTTCTGATATGTGCATTTATTCATTGAGTATTCCTAATGTGGATGCTTCTTTTCTATCTTTTATGCTAGGTTTTGAATGACACTTTTATCATATCTGTGTATTCTGGCTATTTCTTCTGTACATTTGAGTTCTTTTATCATATCTGTTATGTTTGAACAGTGTGTATAAGCCTGTAAATTCCGCGAGGCACGTGGTCTGCAGTTTCATACAAACGAGGAATAGAACAAAGGGAAGGATAATGAATAGTCGGTGAAAACGTGTAACTAGACAAACAAAAGCTTATTTTAGTCGAAAAACGTGGTACAATATTAATACAAAGATATAGTTCAATACCAGAGACAGATAGCATAACAATAACAAAACTGCTTGATATTCCCCCTTCCAAATTTTCTTTCTCAGGCGAGGCCCTGCTTTGCCCGACAAGTAATATAAATCCGACCAAAAAAAAAGAATTTTACAAATAAAAATTGGGAAACAGAGTACCTAAGGGACTTGTAAAATTTCTTTCAGAATGGTACAATTGTTAACTTCGATGGAAACAGATTTTCTTTCCGCACCGCGACTTCTTTAACTCTATCGACGGTCGCCTCTCTTCTCTGTTATGTATTGTCTCTCCTTCCGTCCACGACGCACTCTCCCCAAAGAGGAAAACCAAGGTGCCTTTTTATCCGTTACATATGCTTTACATATCTAACTATGCGTTACATATCTAACTATGTCACTCTGTCCCACATGATCCTGTCACGGACCAATCGTAATGTCAGAAAACCCAGCCATCAGATAACAGGTGGTATCAAGGAAGGAAACGGAAAAGGAACAATACAAAACATACGTGCAAAGTGACATAAAAAAAGATAACAAGATAACGGACAACAAAAGATTTTAAAAAATATAATACAATAATAGCCATGAAGTGCTACAAGCCCTTCTGACAAGAACTTGAATGCTGCAATTTTATACATTAACTAGCAGACCCCGCCACTCCTTGTTGTGGCTCAAAATGTATCTATTATAAATGTATAACACTTACCCCCTGGGAGAAAATTTTTCGAAAAATTTCATCTTAGTGTACATTCTGTTGACGTACCCTATTAAAACGCAATCAAAAACGCAAAAACCCGCATCTAAAATAGTATAATAGAAGCCAAGTTTTTCACAGTAAGCCTTAATCCTGTCCCTCTCCCCCCCAATGGGGTAATTTCGACATGTATTCGACAGCCTATGTCCACCCTGAGGTTCCATTCTAAATATTGGTGAAAGAATTTTTAAATCGGATGAGTAGTTTTGGAGATTACCTGCTGCATACAAACTAACATACAAACATTACCTCTTTATTATATTAGTATAGATTAATAGGTCTTGTGAATGAGAAGGTAAGAATAATGGGTAATAATTTGGTTTGTAGAAGACCCTAGTATTAATGTTTATTTTGAAGAGTCATATTTATATCTAAGAAGTGTACCTCAGTATTACTGCATTGTTCTAAGTTTAAACATAGACCATATGGAGTTATTGTTAAATGCATTTAACATCTCGTTGATGTCTAGTTTTGATTTCCATATTATCAGAATATCATCAACCATATCTATTGTAGAGGAAAATTTCTGGTGAAAATTTGCCTAAAACATTGTTTTCTAGTTGTCTCACTGCTAACTCACATAAGTCCCCTGAAAAGGGACTACTCATTGGCACACCCCACTGTGAGATTCACAAGTTAATTAGATTTATTGATTTAATATAATGCGGATATTTGTTTAAAAGATTTCACCTGAAAGGATGTAACTTTCGTCATATTCAGAGAAAAGGGAAGTCAACTTCCTTTCTCTTGCAAGCTTATCGCTATATCATATAGTCACTAGTCAGTTTACCCGCTCTGCACTCATTACACATCCTGCTCGTTCTTTAGACGCTATTGGGCAGAGGTCCCAATAAAAAGGGAATTTTCCCGCCACTTGAGGCAGTTCATTGAAGATAGAATGGGCCATATGCCATATGGCTATTCTTTACAATTCAGAGAGGCTATAAGAAGGCAGGCTTCCACATTTCAAGGTGCCATATAACCCTAGACAGCCTCTCATAATATAGATGTTCGACCATAATTTATACTGTGTGCATAGAAGATTGATTCTCCCAGTCCACATCATCCATCTTCCAAACTCCTCATAGAAGACTACGACTACGAGTACTACATGAGTCGAGGTAGTATATATAGTGGGTGATCAGTTAACAAACAGATCGGATAACGAACAAATCGGATAACGAACACTTTCACAAAAGATTTTTATGTTCGGACAACGAACACATGATCGGATAATGAACAGCCCACAGAACAAACATAAGAAGAAGCGTAAAATAATGAATATCGATTGGACTTTCCTTGTCTTCGGGCAACAATTCAAAACTTTTCGGAGTGTGGGAGACGTCGACATCAACGCTCAAGCCGGTATATACCGATCAGATAGTATTCCTCCAAACTTTAAAACTCTCCCTTGTAATTCCAGCCTTTTATTTTTCTGACAAAACAATTCTTTTATGTATTCGCGAGACTGTCGGGTAGGCACTCATTAAGTTTTGTGTCGGTTTTTATTTTCGAAAGGTGAGAGTATAATACTAAAGATTAAAGAGTGGGCAGAATATTTGTGATGTTGCTGGGCAGTGTGGCTTGAACAGGTCTACAGTATGCGGCAGTTCAGTCTAATTTGAGAAAAATACTGTATAATCAAGAAGACTCAAGCAGCTAAAGGAGTAACAAAAATCATATCTGAGAAATAAAGAACATAGAAGAACTCATAATGGAATCCGAAAGTTATCTGACGACTGAAGACCGCAAAGAATTCTTGAATGAAGAACACCAAGAAACTCGGCGAGATATGTTTTATTCTGAAAACATATCTCGCCAAGTTATTGTGAAAAAATATCTCGCCGAGTTATGTGAGAAAAAGTGGATTAATGTCAATATCTGTTATTAAAGATCCTTTGATGAAGTGGGAGGATGTCAGAACAACAGTCTTAGAATGGCATCCAAACCAGGTTGAGGCTTGGGGATTTCTACAATTGCAATGCTATTAATTACTTACAAAAAATCCTGACAAAGCGAGAAAAGCAATCGACATTAGACAGATTCTTTAACCCTTTCAAACGAAAAAAACATGACTAATAAAAATGCAAGACTGTGTACGTATGTATTTTTATTATTACATATAACTAAACGTAGTAAGAAAGTACATATTTTTTTAATTTTTAGGGGTCTCCAGAACGAATTAATTAAATTCCCATTAAAACCTATGGTAAATTGATAATCGGTTAACGAACAATTCGGATAGCGAACAAAGTCTTGGAACGGATTATGTTCGTTAACCGATCACCCACTGTATATTGTTTATTGTGAGCTCTCTCTTTCTTTCTCTGTTATAGTATTCACGCGATGCATAGAAATATAGGTATAGTTAGATATAAGCTTGTTTAACTCCATTGTACTTCCAATGTTATCTTATGTTATTTAGAGATATGTATACAGTATATTTCGTTTATTCATTAAATCATATTTGTTATGTTGTTTATTCGACTTCTGTCATTTATTGAGTTCAGACTATTTGTCAGTCACGCAATGCTCCACTTGTAGAAATAGCCCTCCTAGTAATCATCTTTTATATATGCAAGTTAAACCATGATTAAAATAGTTTAACTGGTGACAGTCCTGACAGGATCTTGATTTTTCCGAATTGTGATCAGCATAAACTTGAAAAAGCCATCCTTTGACTCTGAGAGCCAATCTTACCGATTGCGCTGCCGATTAAGTGGTAAAGAGACTAACCCAGACTCTTTACCCACAGCTAGCCCTTCACACCACTGTTGTACATAATTGTTGTTGTTACATTTGAAAATGGACATATAATAAGTAGGAAAGTTCCAACACTTATTTGTGATGTAGATGTGGCAATTGAATGTGTTTTAAAAGAAAATCACTTAGGGTGCATTTACTTCTGAGCTAATAGTACTATCTCCGAACATCAGAAGTGACGTCATTAGCATGTGTATTCGTGCTTACATGTCCAGTTCGAAAGTAAATGTGAATGCTAACAAGAAATATGGCGGGTTCCTGCAAATAATAATGTCAAAGCTGCTATTTTAAATGTTACGTTACAGATATAACTACTTGATTCCAAATCGGACGAGGATGATTTTATTGTGGATACAATTGTAGAAAAAAGAAAAGTAAGGTAAAATAAAAAAGATAGAAACTTTTATTGAAGAGACTCTACCTTTTTATAAGCCAACCAATTTTAAACAACCTTAGACTTGCAAGAGAATGTTTTGAAATTCTCCTCTAAAAAATAAGCCCAATTATAGACACTGAAAAATTACTTCCTCTGGAAGACAACCCTCAAAAGCAGCTTTTATGCTGTCTATGGACATTGGCAAATCAAGAATCATTCAGGTTTGTTTATACGAAGTAATATATGAAATTAGATGCAGTTTATAAGAGAATAGTAGATTATACATACATATAATATATATTTAAAGCAATTGTTTTACCCAGTGAATGGATGTGATGACGTTTTGTTGCGGTGTAACTAAACTGAGTTAAAATTAACAAATAATTGGTATTAAATGCAAAATACTTTTTTTTCTTTCTTTCTTTCCTCTAAGGGTATTGGCAATCGTTTTAATATGTTTAGACGGACTGCGTGGAATATTTTAAATAAAGTTGTTAATTCTTTCTTACAAGTTAGTGTTAAATGAAAATGGAAAATGATCTTTTGGCCATCACACAGCAGGATGATGTAAGAATAATGGAATTTTTTATACCAAATCTGGTTTTCCTGGAATTAGAGGCTCTAATTGATGAAAAGCACATGGCTATTAAGACATCAACTGAAGAAGCAGTAGCCTATTTCAATAGAAATAAGTATTACTCTGTCATCATATAAGTTTAGTTTGTAATGAAAAAATGTATTCAAATGATACAATTTCTTGAGAAGTCATTTCCCATATGTAAGTGAAAATTCATTCAAGTATACAAACTTATGTAATTTTAATTATTATCAATGCTGTTCATTTCTTTACAATTTATTTAATGCTCCGAACATAACATTTCTGAAGTTTCCAAATGCGTATTAGGTAAACCTCACTTTTAATCATAAACAATGAATTAAATTTAATTTTTTTTTCACATTACTGAACTCTGTTTATGAAAAAAGTCATCTAAAACTATTGAACCTTACAATGAAAAAAAGATCATTGTAAACATTTTACATAACAAATAATTGAAATTTACCAATAAAACTACTTTCTGCCGTTTATTTTTCGAAAACTAATTCCATTTTTAGTACTTCGTACAGAAAGTAATTTTTTCATGAAAGTAATTTTTTCATATTGAATTAGTGCAAAGCTCAACAACGAACTAGCTAGCACTCCGAGCTTACCAATTTCGCTAAACATGATGTCACATAGCTGTAAAGTAAACGTCAATGAGCGTGGCACTCGGACGAAAGTATACAGGCTGAGCGTGCTGATAGTAAAATTAGCTCAGAAGTAAACGCACCCTTAATGTGCAAAAACATGGTTCTAAATGTATTAGAGAGGTTGCAGCTGAAGTTCAAACTTTAAACTTGTACGGCAAGCAGAAGTACACTTTTGACATTTGAACTCCAAGCAAAACACATTGTGCCACATGTTCATGTCATTCACCGACTCATGGGATATTGTTGAAAAATGGTGGAAACATTTAAGAACGATGAAGGTTACTAGCAAAAGTAAATAAACAAGTTAAACTATTTTAAATTATTTAGAGGATGTTTAATAACAATAAATGATTTACTTTAATTAGCATCGTATCTCCTACTATACGATATAAAATTCCAATGCATTTTGCCTGTTCTTGCGACATACATTTTGTTCAGTGGCTTATATAAACCCAAAAACAGATTGGAAAATTATTTTTAGAAATTTACAAATGTATTATGCTGTTGATGGCAGAAAATGCCGTGAATGAACAAACCTACTTCTGCAGTATTATGATAAGTTATCATGAACACAAATATATAAAAATTCTATAGGCACTTCACATCACTTGCAAAAAAATTAAATAATTAAATAATTTCTGGATTAAAACTGTCTCTGTTTCTTTACAATGTTTTTCATAAATGCTTAAATAATCATTATTTTAATAAAATATGTCATAATTTTAACCCAAAACACAGAAAAATGCAGAAGTTTAAGCCAAACTTCTATGCACCATACTCAACATTCCAAATGCCATTGTCAAACTTCTAGGCTTACAAGATGGTGGCGCTCGACGTTCTATGTTCACATTTTAGAGATGGAAACTTCAGCCGCAACCTATCTATTGACAGATATAGTAAAGCAAAAGCTAGCACTGTCATGTACTTGTTATTTTTTAACTTTAAAATTAAATTAATTTCATTTAATTTGGTAAATAATTTTTGTGGATCTTGTATTGAATATCAAGAAAAAAACATTCACATCTGGGATGCTGATGGAGTGATTCTGGTGAAATTTCTTGAACCTAGGCAAACTGTTAATGCTGCTTGGTTCGTCATGACATTTCATAAGCTCTATTGTGCATTGTGTGATATACATCCTGGAAAGAAGATCATCCTGCCACACAACACAAGGCCCCACACTGCTTGTTACACCTTGGAGGAAATTTGGAAAATGAAGTGGAAAGTTCTTCCCATCCTGCCTACAGCCAAGTTTAGTATCCTCTGATTATTATCTTTTCAGTGCTGCAAAGGAAAACACATGAGGCCAATGCTACAAAATGGTGAAGGCCATCAATAAAGCAGTGCATCAGTTTTTTTTAGTGTTCTATCATAAGGGAATTTTCAAGATCTCACAACAGTGGGAAAAATGCATCCAAAAAAGTAGAGACTATGTGGAAAAATAAAGAAAAGTCTAAAAAATAATATGATCTAGTTGTTTTTCCAAAAATAAATTAATCTGATTTATAAAAAATTGTGAATAAGTAAGATTTAACTGGAGAAATAAACAAAAGAAACAGTGTACCTTGTAACTCCAGCAGTATATTTAATAAATCAAACGTTTTTAATCTAATACCATAGGTGTTCCTCAGTGAAGTACACCATTTAAAATAAAACAAACATAAGCATATTGAATTCAATAGAAAAGAACACTCTCACAGAAAAAATTAACAATTAATAATTACAAATAATACAAATAAAAATAAAGATTAATATAAACAAAAGTAATTATAAATGTAACCTGTCCAGGTTACATTTTATACAAGGACTTCCATGCTGAATCCCTATGATTGATACTGACACCTTAGTAGACCCATATAGTGTAAATCATAGGGATGTAACAACACCTTACCTCGTAAAAACATAAATAAAACGTTTTAATGTTCTACTCATACTTATTAATACTGGAGTGAAAGTATAGCTCCAAACCTTCTTTGTAGAACCTTCAAAACAATTCTCCAGTAGCTTATTACTTTGATAATGACTAATGTTTTTTATCCTTCAGCTGGATCTTCTTCAGGTCGAACATAAATGTTACATTCTTAAAAATGTTATGTTAATCGAAAGTGTCTTCAGGTTAAATTCACTGCATGATATTGTCGTTATAATACAGGGCACAAGTTATTAAACCCATTTCAAACTGATATTTCTTTAAATTTTTTTTAACTTTGAATGTTATAAAACTGCCCAGATGTGGTTTAAAGTAATATCTTCCTTGTGTATGACAAATGTTTTTCATCTTTGAAATTAATGCTTCTTCCTTATTTTTTGGCTTTATATATTTCCAGCAGTTCCAAAGTCCTAATGTTTTCTGATTGTTTGGCTCTCCTAATGATGGTGGCATTCTGTCAATCAGCCTGTATGTTGCTGTCTGAGGCATAAAAAATCAAGGCAATAATGAAGCTGTTATGGCTGATATTGTAAATATGTTTGGCCAATCTCTTTTGTGGAGAGCGTGTGGTGGAGCCTGGGTACTCCAATTCCTGTTGGTCTCTATGGTTTTTTAAAATGGTTTAAATGAATTTTAATATTTTTCTGTTTTTTGTAAATGATTACATGCATAAATGTTTAAACAATTATCTTGGACTAGAAGTGGAGCACAAATTTATGTGAAATTTTGTTTCACATGATACCTGCTGCTACACATTACTCATATAAAACAAGATTGTACTGTGTATTTATTTATATTTTTGCAATTGTGCAATTTTTATAGTATTTTTGTTTAGATAAACAATTAGGCAAATTTGATAAAAATTGCAGGACAAATAAGTTTGAACATACAAATTTAAGAAAAATTCTTAAAAAAGATGATGCATAAAAGTGTCTTCTAGCTTTGTATTTTAATTTTTATCAAATGTATTTATTATTATTAATTGTACTGTCACCAGAAAAATGTTTTTAAAAGTTTTACAGATTGAGGTGGATGAGTAGCCTCTAAGAAAAGGTTGACTCTGCCATGGGACTGTTAATTTCTTCATGTGCATGCAAAAGGACAAAGTTAGAAGGCACTTTTATGTATTGTCTTTTTTTAAGAATTTTTCTTAAATTTGTATATTCAAGTAGACAAATTATTTTATTGAAAAGAAAATGTTATTTCTATTGCTTAATCTAATAAAACAATACCTATTTGTATTAGTCTTCAAACTTTTCGCTCTCCTGACTATTCTGAATTTTAACTATTAATTTACAAAGTCCTGTTTTGTATGATGCTTACAATAGATATAATAATGATTGTTTTGTTTTTATAAATATAGACAGGAAAATTTTTTGGTGAAATTGATTTTACGATATTTGATTCTTTAGTTGATTATGGAATATATAATAGGTAAGTAAAATTGTATTTTGTTACAGATATTTTTAATTTGGTATAATTATAATGATTTTTTTTTAAACAGAGTAACAGTGCATGATTATCAAGCTATTTGTATAGAGATTCAAGCTTCATCTGGACCTACAGGATTTTTACAAACGGTAATTTATGAATAATATCAATAATAATTAGAAATTATAAAAACTTAGCTGAAAATTTGATTAACTGCAGTATCTAAATTTTATAAATATTTATAAATATGTGAGGGGCTAGCCAGGGATACAGAGTAGGTAAGACTCTAGTATCACTTACTCGGCAGCTATTCCTTGAGAATATCCCTCTGTTTGTCTTACAAGGATGGTTTTCCTAATTCAAGGAAATAGAGTGCGGAGGGACTTACAGTTTGAATGTGAATTTAAAGTGGAATTAGATGATTGCGTAATCACCCTTTTCCTTCTGTCAGGATTCCTGACACCAGTTAATCAGTTTTATATTACGCGGATTAACATTCGTTATCCCTAACTTGTGAATAAGAGGAGTGAAGGAAATTTAAAGAAAATATTAACCAAACCATTTTTATATAACAAATCAAAACATTTAATGAATCAAAATATAAAATTATACAAAAGAATAAAATCTAAACCTAAACTTAAATCACTATCTTAACCTAATATTATGCTAAACCTAACACGTGAGAGAGAGTTCACATCGATCTAACTTATATTACCTTCCACAGGTCTTTCATATATTCTCTGTATCTATGTGAGGGTCTTCTTCCTTTCTTGATATTTCTCTTCTTATAGTTTCTATGGACAGTTCTTTTTAATCTTCTCTTTTATCAATCTTGTATACTTCGAATGTAGTACTATGTTTTTATGACTTCCTTTCTGATTCTTATAACAGCCTTGTATGACAATATTTTTCTTCTGACGATATCTTTCTTTGTATGGCAAACATTCCTTCGACGGACTGCCTTTATCGTATGGCTAGTTCTCTTCTTCGTGTGGCAACCTCTTTTCGACGGACTGCTTCAAGTGGCCGGAAAATGTCCCTTTTATTTGCTCTCCAGTAACGTGTGCAAAAACTCATGCGCCTCATCATGAGTTGGCCTGGGAAAGGAAATCAACTTCCTCTCAGAATCGAAAGTTTCATCCATTTTTGTAAAATTCGTTGAATGAGAAAAATATTATTTTTTCTATTCATTTTCTAATCTTTTCTTCACCTTCTAAATCTTCAGAATGACACTCCCCTGACAAATATAACAAATATATAATTTGGAATTTTAATATTTTATTGCATATGTAAATAATTGAATTGATTGCATCTTAAGAGAACTTATATTGTACAGAAACAAATTTTATTAAGCATTTGCCATCAACTAAATCATAGCAAAAAATAATTTTTGCCTTTAAAACAGATACTGGATCTTCATTAAAAAAATTTTAAACTAATATTTTTTAATTTAAAATCAAGAGATCTGAATTTCTTGTAGCAGTTCATAATATTTAGAGAATAATGTTTTTGAACATTGTTTTATTGACTTTTATGTGCTTAATTAAATAAATAATTTTGGATATTAATATCTACAAATATGAAATAACTTGGTTTTTGGAATAGTGATTTTCACCAATTAGACCACTTATAATCCCAATACTTCAAATCATAAAATATTACAGTACACTAAACAAGTTATGTCAAATGAATAAATATGCTTGAGTAACATTTTATATTTATTTATTTTATTACTCAAAATAATATAAAATAAGACAATGATCAATTCTCTTGTTCATACTACAGTAACGGTAATTTAAATAATATAATTAAAAACAAATAGAAATAGATTACCTATTTTTTAAAACAGAAGTATAATAAAATCACTAAAAATTAAGAATTAAGAGGAATAATTATCTATTTTTTACAATTATTTAAATCCAATTATCTCAGAAACAGTTGAAAAAGCATTTTAAAAACAAGCTGAATACATTTTTCTCTGTTTCAATTATTTCCTATAATAGTTTTTTATTTTTATATTTCTTGTTTAATGTCAGGCACAGGAAATGTCCTGAAATCCCACTAAATTCATTAATATTTAAAACAGTTTTTCTTTCCATTAAAGGAAAAAAAATAATAATGGGAAAAACCTTTTTCTCAAAAACCTGACAAAGGAAAACTAGACAATGTTAGTCCCAAGATCAACTGTCTCTAGTAGGGATCAAATTAAATGCCAATTTTGACTCATTCCATGATCTAAGTTGAGGTATTATTACACTTAGTAACAAGTGAATGACTACATAGAAAGTGAGAACAAGGTAAAGAGACCAATCAAAATGGATGATGAGGGACAGAAAATAATAAAAACCCCAAATTTCAAGGACAAGAGAGCTTCTCTCGCCAATTTTTCAGTGCCAGGACCTTACTTGGTTGCATCCTCAACTTCACCCTCAACTCTCTCTCTCTCTCCCGATTGACATCACTTCTCCGTAGACATTACCTCTGGGGCCACCAAACAATGGAAGGATCCTTCTCTTCAACAGATTCTCTTTTACAAGAAAAACAGAAGCGTCAATGGACTTTCTCATCACTTACAGAGAATGACAAGAGCACTAGTTTTTGTGAGTTTTTTTTTAGTATAAATAAATCCAGACAATCTTTTTGTAACCATCAAGTTTGTCTTGGTGTCTGTTACAACCGCATATGAATCTGCACCTCTCTTCTGTTCTGACCTGAGTGAACAATTTTACAATCTCACATTAAATTTATAACAAAAAAAAGTATAAAATTATTTGAATGCATAAAATCATGCATTTAAAATTTTTTTAAATAAAAATTTGATGATTTCTTACAAAATGCAAAATGTTAATAGGTTAAATTAGAAAATTCTTGAAAATTCCATAATCATATGTCTGCAGGTGTATATGAATACTACTGGTAATTTAATGATCCAAAACGTAAGGTTTAATTACATTTATTTTTGTTGATTACATATATTAATAGATACATATTGGATAGAAAAATAAAATGTACAATGTACATTTTATTTTTACAGCCCCTCATCAGTAACTAAAATTATTAAGGGCTAGGTGTAAGTACAAAATCAATTAAAAATAGCAAAAAAAATAATAAACGTAATAGTAATATCTTACTTTGTATTGAATCAACTATCTCCTTAAATATGAAAGTACATGAACATAACATGGAATGTATTTCACACTGATACATTAAGTATATACACTAGAGCATTGATTATCCGACCCCCGATTAACCGTCACATCGGTTAACCGACCGTTCTAGTCGGCAAATTTTAAATGTCCGCTAGTGATGTTACAATATTTAGCTATGTCTTGGCTACTTTAATATTGTGAGACTAATCGGGGGTAGGATGTTTACGAGGATGTCCCTCTCCTACCATTTACTCGACTCAAGACCTTGAGGTCCGGTCTCGCTTGTCTAAAGGATGGGAAAAAAGGGTTAGGAGAAAGGATCGTTAGATTCTTTCACCTGTCAGGATCTGACACCAATCTATCAATTTATCGCGGATAGATACGCGGATGGATGGGGAATTATCACGAGCGATCTCGTCGAGGACTTCGGGTTCAGTATGGAGTGGAAAATGTCGGAAGAAACGCACACCAATCCAAGTTCGTTAACAAAATACCCGTTTATTCCGTACATTTATACATAGTTAATAATTGGAATACAAATCCCTCTCGGGTTCAATCCGTATAGTTCATAAAGTAACGGCAAAGTATAAAATAGTCGCGACCCTACCCGCGAGGTTCGAATATTCGAGAGAGAGCTTACACATCATCGCGTGTAGGATAAATACCTCTGATTAGGTTGTTATAACGTTGATCCGAGGTTCGTCCTTCCAAGTTCAAAGTTCAAATCAGTCCAAAGTTCGAAGTCGAAGTTCAAAGTCTATTAAAGACGGTGGAGACGAGATGCAGGTAAATCCACGGGCACACACTCACAGTATAGAGAAAAGAACTTAATTTCCCCCTTGTGTCGTCATTGCACTTGCCTTTTATATGGGGGCTCTTTTTTCGAGATTTTCCCATGTACGTCACAGGTGATGATCTTCTTTGACCAATGATGGGCGAAGTGACAAACTTATGACACAACAGTTAACTCATCTTCTACAGGGAAGTATTGTGGTGGGAAAGGAGTTTTTATGAGCGATTTTTATGAGAAAATTTGTCGGTTGTTTTTTCCTTTTTGAGTTAACCCTAACTTAAAAAAATCGTTTTGGTTTGAAATGAATAGAAATTATTCGATTCTCAGCCTTTTTAAATCCTGGGCCTCACATCACCGCGGACTTTCTAAAATCGAGCTTGTTCCTGACGAGCAAGCTGGATTTTGTTGTAAATAAAAAATGAGTTAACGAAGTTGTTCCGGCTCTCTCTCGTTTTTTTTCGTATCGTGTCACAGTATTATTTCCGTTGCCGAAGTTATTGACAAGTCGCGATTATTATTATTATATGATTATCATGATTGACATGTCGCGATGAAAGTTGTAAGTTTTACAGTTTATTGCGATCACGGCTCTCTCTCGGGATTTCCTTTAGGTAACGTCGCGTGAGTGCGAAAATGTTTGTAGAAAATTATAACTCGGGTTTTTCCCTTTTTCTTTCTTTTGTTTTTTGTTTGTTTTCTTGCAAGAGTGAAACTGGGCTTCTAACAGGTATGCGACTTCGCCATGAATATTGTTTTGGGGTCGATGTGTTGTTTCGTGTTCCTTGCTCTAATGTTGTTGTTGATTGTTTAGGAAAAAGAATTGCGGGTAAAAATGGAACGCTTAAAATGGTCATTATCATGAGGAAAATAATTGTTATGATTTTTTGTAAGTAATTGAGACGTTTTATCGGATTGGGGTCCGAACGTTTTCCTATTGACTGAGTTGTGTTCGGTTGATTTTGATTCGCTTCAATTCCCGAATTGTTTCTTGTTCCTGGAGTCGGCGAGGTGGTTTTACGTAAAGGAGGTCTTTCTTTTATCGGAGAAGTTGAAAGTTCGCTAAGTTGAGAGGAGAAGATTGTTTGTTTGATCTTGGGTTCTATCTCGTTTTGGGTTTGAGTTTGGATAAGTTGCGTTTTGTGGGGTTGGGGTAGTCGCTGGTTGTTCCGTTTCTTTCCTTCTTCTCTCCTTTCACAAAATCGGACCACCCGGACAGTTTTCCGGTCGGTAGAAATTCTTTTTAGGGGAAGTTGTGTATCTTCCTTTCGAGGTTCGTAAGATTCTCGGAAGCTTATTCCTCTTCCATCCGGAAGTATTATCGTTTCATCCGCTAAGTTTATTCCAAAATTTAAGTCTGTTATTAAGTCTCTTCCCATTAGTCCGTCGAATGGGTAAGTGATTCGATCGTCGACTACGTAGCATGTGAAGTTGAATTGTAGTGGACCTATGTCGAACTGGAATTTGCCTTTCCCGTGCGGGTAGATTTGATGTCCGGTAACACTTCGGAATGGTATTTCTTTTCTGTTTGTTATTCGGTGTATTTTCCCTATTCGGTTCACTAGAGACCTCGACAGCAACGTTACTTCCGAGCCTGTGTCTACGGCTAGTTGCGAGTTCCCGCCGTTTATGCGGCAGTAAAGTGTCGGTTCTTCCGCTCGTTTTTTGGTCCTTTGAAACTCTTCCGTTTCGTAGTATCGGGAGATTTTCATTTTGTACGGTTTCCGCTGGAAGTTTTCTTTGCTGTTTCCCCAGTTTCTATTGTTCCTTCTAAAATATCTTTGGTTCCGAGGGTGTGAGTAGATTGAGGGTGAGGAGGGTGTGTCTGTAATCCGTCGTCTGTTCACTTTCCTAATTTGATCGTACGGTTGGACTTGGGGTTGGCGTGAAAGTTGTCTGAATCGAAATTCGTTTGTTTGTTCCTCTGCTCTGTCGTTCGATCGGTATGGTTGCGTTTCGCCTCGTGCTTCTCTGACATATGAATCAGTTCGAGAATAACCGCGCCGTTCTGACGGGGAATAGTATGATCTTCCTCTATTCGCTGATTGTATTCCTCTCCGCCGCATATTTTCATTTCTAAGTTTCAGTTCGTTTATTTGTCTTTGTAAGTTCGCTATATTTGCATTTAGGTTATTATTCGTATGGTCGGGATTAGCTACTGTTCTAATTATTCCTCTAGAAGAGGTTTCNGTTCTTCCGCTCGTTTTTTGGTCCTTTGAAACTCTTCCGTTTCGTAGTATCGGGAGATTTTCATTTTGTACGGTTTCCGCTGGAAGTTTTCTTTGCTGTTTCCCCAGTTTCTATTGTTCCTTCTAAAATATCTTTGGTTCCGAGGGTGTGAGTAGATTGAGGGTGAGGAGGGTGTGTCTGTAATCCGTCGTCTGTTCACTTTCCTAATTTGATCGTACGGTTGGACTTGGGGTTGGCGTGAGGGTTGTCTGAATCGAAATTCGTTTGTTTGTTCCTCTGCTCTATTGTTCGATCGGTATGGTTGCCTTTCGCCTCGTGCTTCTCTGACATATGAATCAGTTCGAGAATAACCGCGCCGTTCTGACGGGGAATAGTATGATCTTCCTCTATTCGTTGATTGTATTCCTCTTCGCCGCATATTTTCATTTCTAAGTTTCAGTTCGTTTAATTGTCTTTGTAAGTTCGCTATATTTGCATTTAGGTTATTATTCGTATGTTCGGGATTAGCTACTGTTCTAATTTTCCCTCTAGAAGAGGTTTCCGTTAATTGTACTATCGTTTCTTCGCTAAGGGCCGCTTTGATTGCTTTGTCGAATGTGTCCGGTTCTCTGGACAATACTCTACCCTTAATTTTAGCATTCAGACCGGTTAAAAATTGGGCGAGTAGTCTCTCGTCTCGCTCTCTAGCTTGACATCGTTTTATTATTTCAGTTTCCCGAGCATCAGCCCCTGTCTGCTCGATTATTGTTTCCGTTACTAGGCTTTGCAACCGCACTGCGTATGTTTGAACATCCTCGTCGTGTTTTTG
>NW_019386200.1:31840-70188 GCF_000671375.1 Centruroides sculpturatus | reverse complement strand
ATTGTGAGACTAATCGGGGGTAGGATGTTTACGAGGATGTCCCTCTCCTACCACTTACTCGACTCAAGACCTTGAGGTCCGGTCTCGCTTGTCTAAAGGATGGGAAAAAAGGGTTAGGAGAAAGGATCGTTAGATTCTTTCACCTGTCAGGATCTGACACCAATCTATCAATTTATCGCGGATAGATACGCGGATGGATGGGGAATTATCACGAGCGATCTCGTCGAGGACTTCGGGTTCAGTATGGAGTGGAAAATGTCGGAAGAAATGCACACCAATCCAAGTTCGTTAACAAAATACCCGTTTATTCTGGTTATTCCTTACATTTATACATATTTAATTATTTACGGAGTCGAAGGTACAGATCCCTTGCCTCGGGAATTTCAATCCATATCGTTCATTTGTCGCGACCCTAACCGCGAGTTTGGAATATTCAAATAGCGAGAGAGAGCTTACATATCATTGCGTGTAGGATAAATACCTCGAGTTGTAGAAGTTGAAGGGTTCAGGACGATCTCGGAGTCCGAATCCTGGGCTCGTAACTATAGTTCGAGTTCAAGTCATAATCAAAGTCTTTAGAAGACGGTGGCGACGAGAGGCAGGTGATTCACACTCACAGTTCAGGAAAACTTGTCCCCCCGTCGGTGGTTTTACAGTTTCTTTTATATGGGGGGATATCTTCACGAGATCTCTCCCTGTACGTCATAGGTGATGATCTTCTTTGACCAATGGTGGGTGAAGTGACTAAATATGACACAACAGTTAACTCATCTTCTACAGGGAAGTATTGTGGTGGGAAAGGAGTTTTTATGAGCGATTTTTATGAGAAAATTTGTCGGTTGTTTTTTCCTTTTTGAGTTAACCCTAACTTTAAAAAAATCGTTTTGGTTTGAAATGAATAGAAATTATTCGATTCTCAGCCTTTTTAAATCCTGGGCTTCACAATATTATTTTTGTTACATTTTTGCGTGTTTTAGCTGGCATCAATGGCTCGACCATTGAAGGGAGGCCAATATTTAAACGAGATTTAATTTTCTAATTATGAGTGGTTGTTTGTTTTGTGAGCAATAAAATAATTTTAAAATAATTTTTAACGATACAATAGCGATGATTATTATTTTAGAAAAAAATTTGTTAGGCTAAACATCAATGAAAATTCAACGCAAAGTTGGTTAATAGCGATATACTAATAAACTAATTACATGGGATTTACTAATATCCTAATATACTATACTAATAATGTATTTTTTCCTTCTTTTCGGTTATCCGATTTTTTCAGTTATCCGACCAACCTGAGTCCCCAATTGAGTCGGATAATCGATGCTCTACTGTAATACAAAAAAGATTCTTTAGATTATAAATGTTTTATGCTATTATAATAGACTATTAGTCTTTAAAAGTAAGCTTTATGTTGTTCTAGTGTAACCATCTTGTGGCAACAGGGTCGTGTGACCTTATGCGGGGCCCAGTTCAAAAATTTTGCAGGGCCAGAATACATTCAAATCCTATACTTAAATTTCACAATAAGGAATTATTTATTATAAGTACAAAGGATGTTATATATATTTTTTGTAAGATGAATATTACATAATTTTTCTCGCTTTTTTCGCCACAAAGTCTTTGATTACATCATCAAAATTGATTGAGTTTGCTACTTCGCTTTCTATTGAAAGAATAGACAGAGATGTAAATCTGTCTTGGCTTATTGATGATTGAAGATAATTTTTTATTAGTTTCAACTGCGAGAAACTACATTTAGCTGAAGCTACGGTTACTGGCGTAGTTAACAATATTTGTAATGCAATTAATAAATTTGGGTATGCTTCTGAAAGATTGTTTTTTATAATATATTTTATCCCATTTAGAGCTAAATGGCTTGCGTTTTGATCAGAACATCTTAATCTCTTCAAACATTTCAGTTCCGTTGATATCTCCTTCCAAATGTAAGTGAAGATCTTGACAACATTTTAATAAATATTCGTTATCCAAATTCACAATATATAGAAAGCCAAAAATATTTTGGTGATTTGCATATAATTCAAATCTACTTTTAAATGATACCAATGCAGTATCTATTATTTTAAAAAAGTAATATATACAGAAGTATTCTTTGTCACTGATCATCGATGATTCATCCTGTCCTTCTTAATCAAATAATTTCCGTTTTTGCCCCTGTATGGTGACTTGAAATCTGATGCTATGTCTATTTCCTTTGCAACTTTATTTGCTGTGATCATGGTTTTGCTGAATCCTGCATTTCTGTATTCTGCAAAGAATACGTTCAGACCTTTAGTTGCTTCGTGGCCAAATCTATTTGCATCTTTTGATTTTGCAATACTTTGCTGATGATATTAATTTTTGATAATATTTCATACCAAATGATGAGACTGGCAATAAATTCAAATTCATTTATCTTTCGCACTATAGACAAAATCTCAATTTTTAATTTCTTGTCAGATGCGTTGTTGGCAATTTCGTTCAAGGCATTTCGAATTCAATCTACTTACCGAATATTCAATCTACTTACCGAATCTACTTACTACCGAATATTCAATCTACTATAGAGGGGGTCCTGCAAAATGTCTGATGAGTCTTTGTACACTGTGGAATCTTTCAGAATGCAGGGCCAGATTCCAGCGAATGCACTGAACCTGTTTCACACCGGCCCTGTGTGGCCAACAGATTTATTGCTCACTGTATTACCCACAATCAAGAGATGATATCCTATCACCTCTTGGTGATTTTTATTCCTTCACATGTGTTTAACAGATTTCCCTTATATAAACTTTTTGAGATTGCTAAGTGTTCTTTAAATTCTCTTTTGTATGTCATTTTCATTGTGTAAAATTTTAATCTGGTTTGTATCTATTTTGAAACCTGTTTGTTTGGTGTGATGATGTCATGGTAATTGTTTATGTCTAAGACGTGTAACAGCATCATGTTCTTTTAATCTTTTACCTGGGTGTGAAGGTTGCTATAGAGAGAATGTACGGTTACAAACAAAAGGATAATTAATTATATTACAAAGTATTTTTTATTTCTCTCCAACCAGGTTCTTACAGTATGGACCCCAACTATATAAAATTTCAATTCTACTATATTTACAACATGAGGAAATTTCTTGGTCCTCTTACAATTTGGAATACACATCACGCGTAACAAATGTTTGATCAATCAACCAACTTATAACTAATACTATATCTAACTTAAACTAAGGAAAACAAAAAGAATATAGGAGAGTAAGAAAGAAGAATAAGTGTAGATTAGAAATACTCAGGTTGTCCTTATGTGAAAAATGCTTTTTGTGCAGGGCGTACATTTAACGTTTTTGATGTTCTTATGTATGGTGCATGTTTACGGTCCTTGATGTTCTTGTGTAGTGATCCCTTTTTTTGAAGAATAATTAATATCCTCTATTCTCTGGTCAATGTCCTTACGACTCTTTTCTCCATTCTCTAGACCCTTACGACTTTGGACAAAAAATTAACACATGTAAACTGGAAAGATATACTACACACAACACTTAACACCTCAATACTACTTCCAGCAGTCAAAAGATTTTAATATTCTAATGAATATTAAAATCTTTTGACTGCTGGAAGTAGTATTGAGGTGTTAAGTGTTGTGTGTAGCCTTACGACTTTTTAGAATTCTCAGTTTTCTCCCCTAGTACGGAGCTCTGCTTTGCCCTTTCCTTCCTCTTGGGCCCCGAATACAAAAGTGTCCTCACTTTGGATTGTTTGTCCTCAGGTGTCCCTTCTGCTCTTTTGTTCATCTCGAAATTCGGGGAAGACTAATCCTTCCCTAAGGGCAAGGAGGGTAAAGAAAGAAGTTTCTAGAAGAAACTTAGAACAAAGGATAGGATAGAATATACAAAACAAAACTTAATATATAAAAATTTCGTATGACCATATGGATAACGGCTACATGGGGTTCTACCCATCTCTCCTATATATGGAGGTTGGTATGTACATTGATATCTGCACTATCTGTTTTTTCTTTTTAAATTTTGTATAAATCCTATTGTGAAATACAGAGGCGTAGCTACTGTAGAGCAGTTGGAGCAAACTGCTCCAGGCACATGAATCATGAGAGTGTCAAGTTATAAAGGACAAACTAAAAACTTGTAAAATCATTTGTAAAAAAATTTTGGATGTAATAATTAACCAATTAACTATTAGATTTGAATCCATTCGACAATTATGTACACTTTTCAAGTGCTTTTCGCCTGCATATCTTGTCACATCATATGATAAAAATATTCTGGAACAACCAGAATTATTACAATTGGCATATTCGCCTAGTTTTGATCTCAAGTGCTTCAATTTAAAATGTGTTTTTATAGTCAGGTAAAAGAAATTACTTCTATAAGCGAAATTGCTGAACTACTTTTATTTCACACCGCAGCCTCAAATAGGTTTATTGCAGCATGCCTCATTTTTTTAACTTTACGGGCAATGACAAAGAAGTTTTTCAAAACTAAAATTAATGAAAACTTATTTAAGCAGCATGTCACAACACCGTTTTAACTCTGGTTACTATATCCAGGGGCAGATCTATATAGAAACTAATAGGGCTTAAGCCCTGGGCCCCCAAGTATCAAGGCCCACAAAAATTTAATTATTAGCATACATTTTTAATACTTTTTCATTAACAATGAGCATTTATAGTACAGTAAAAAAATAGTTAATATTAATAATAATATCATAATGATAATTTATAGTATTATTTGTATTATCAAAAAATGGATTCCCATTGGGCTTCAATAAGCATTAGGCTCCAAAAAACCAAGATTAATATGACAACAGTAAATTAGAAAATTATAAATAGTTATTTGGAAAATTCTGTTTATTTTCAGAATGCATAGAATTAAATGTTTATCTGTCTAATAACTTTTTTACAAATTTTTTCTAGCCTTTTAGTGTTTTGAAAAATGCAATATTATGGTTCTGGGGGAAAATAACATTGTAAGTATTATAATTAAATAATTATGATAGATAAAAATTAAATTATTATTTATTAAAATTTTATTAGTAAACAAGCATCTAATATCTCTTTTTGTATTCTATTATTTTTTGATTAATTAAATTTTATCATGCCTCAGTACGTGCAGATTAAACACTTCCTCAATGTATTATACTTCAGAGTGATTTCTGATGCTTGTTTTCTTTTTTTCATATTTTATGGAAAGACTAGAACACCAAAGGCAATTCTTTAAGGCAAATAAAAGATTACAGATGTTCCTTTTGATGTGATTTTTCCATAAAACAGGGGAAAATGATAAATAATAGTGTCAGAAATCATGCTGAATACAATAAATTGGACTTAATTTATTCCTTCAAGTTTTCTTTGTGACTTCTTTCTATATCTTAATATATCACAAACTGCAATATTCTACAGGGTGGTTATAATCAAAGTTGCGCTACTCAGATCTGTCTAGAGCCTGTTCTTGTGGATTTATTTTGATGATTTGGTATATATGTTATATGGACCATGGGGAAAAGGAAATGCAAAAAAAATATTTAGTTTGAATTTTTACCACTAGGTGAAAAATGGCGCATGAAGAACAAGAAACACAAAATGGGAACATGTGAAAGGTTTTTATTCACAACATTTGTTCAATGTGCAAATGGATTGTATTGTAAGACATTTTGAATACATAATTGATGCAAATGGATTGCACATTGAACAAATGTTGTGAATAAAAACCTTTTGCGTGTTCCCATACTCAATTAGAACTGGTGACTTTAAAGAACTAGTGATTCAACATGCAGACCAATAGCTCTCAACAAGCACATGAGTTATTACCCAAATCATTGGGATAAATATTGTTAATGTCTAGACTATGCTACATGAACAGTTGCAACACCAATTTCACTGTCAAACTGTTCAAAGCTTAAGCTCTGAAGAGTATCCAGCACAGAGTTTTACAGTGGTATTTAAAACAGTGTGAATTAACATCACTCCATGCATAACTTTAATAAATATTTAACAATAATGTCGGGTTTCTCTGTATGGTATTTTTAATCATCATAGGGCAATAGCCATTACAAAAAGTTTAGGAGCATGAGGGAAGCTTCAGTAATCCCCAGTTAATAGGATTAAAATTACTTGTGACTAGGGTTTCTCATTTCCCAGTCATTTGCTTGTCCCAGGATTTCAGGAAAACTGTGAACTATTTCCTGGAATCACAGGAAATCTCAGGATAGAATTAATTATTTTTAAGATATACAAAATATTTTGAAATCAAATGATATAATTATTTTTCATTTTTTAAAGTAATTTAATACGTTCTGCAACTTCCAAAATCATAATAATGCTGTGTAAAATATAAATTAAAAATTACCTTTGAATTATGTATAAATTTTCAAAAATAGAAAAAATTTATTAAAGTTTGCTGGAAACTGCATACAACAACAACAACAAAAACAAAAAAAAAAAGCTTTGAATTGAGTTGAAAATTTAACAAAAAAAATAAACTTAGATCAAATTTCTAACTTAAAAGGTAATTTTTGTTTTTTAAATAAAACATAATACAAAATATTATTGTAAATTTTTTATAATAAGATTTTAAAAAGCAAAGATGATCAATACTCCGATCATTCAATCTGATTCTTATTTTAATAATGAAAAGTTTCGCTACCGAGAATGCCCTTTTTGATTCAATTGATATGAGTGGAATTGTGTTTAACTCATTTAAGAGAAGACAGATATTATGTATTTTTTCACCTATAGCATGGAAGATTTCTAGTTTGTTTTTAAGATTGTAGTACTTCTTTTACTTTCTAGTATTCTTGATTTGTCTACCTCAGCTGCTTTAATAGTGGCATCAAGCTTACAACCTGATAATTTGGCAGTTTATTTGTCTTTAATAATCAGGTTTACGAAGAAAACCTTCATACTTGCAGACTTCGTACTCATTTGTATCCTTGCCCAATTTGCACAACCTGGTGTTATGCATTTATTGAAGCTACTGGGCATGGTTAAAAATTAAGACAGCATAAGCACAATTATTCCATATATTACAGGTTTTGACAAGTAAAGAATTTTCAGAGTCCTGCCACAAATAAGCTACGTATTGATTATTGACCATTTGTGACATGCCATAATAAGCAAAAATTTAAAAAAAAACTAATAGTTAGGTTTAAAATTAATAAATACAAATGTATTCTGACAGTGAATGAGTTAATTATGCTTTCTATTTGCAAAATTCCTCAACCTTAACACAAAATAAGAAAGAAAGTGAATTTTTAAGAAATTTGAGGGATTTTCCAGGTTAAAAAAATCAACTGGGATCCCATTTGAGAAACCATACCTGTGACTAAAATTAAACGTTGATCTTTCTATCACCTATTTCATTTTGTCTGTCTAATTTCTTAACACCCTATATAAGATTTTACAATTCAGTTTTCCTATCTAATATGAATAACTTTCAATTTTATCAAAACAACTTTTATCCTGTTTGTTTCTTGAGCACTTTGTGTCTATGAGAGTCATTTAAATTCTTAGTATTCAAATCTATTTGAGATTCATTCAAATCCTTGGTGTTTTGATGAGGAAAATATATTTATGAAATTAATATATTATAAGCTAATATAGAATTTTACATTTTGCAATAATCAGATAATTTTAAAATATTAAACATATTATTGTTTAGATTTTTGGTGCAGTATAATTTATATTCCTTATGGATAGGAGAATGGGTAGGTGCAACAGGTAAGTTTCATTTAATTTTCTGAAATGTGAAATCAATATTTTAAATAAAAGTCTTAAAATATTTTTAAGATAACTTGTAAGATAAAATTGATAAAAATAACATGTTGAAAAATGACAAAATTTTCACTTTATATTTTATAAAATTATATATAATAAAAAATGTGAGCATACCTATAATACAGTATACTCATAAAGTGATACTGATTATCCATTTTACAAATACAGTAGAATTTGCTTTTATAATTGCAGATATTGTTTTTAATTGTTAAATGTTATCAGAATTAGCAAGTACCAAAATATAAATTAAGCTATGCTTATAAAATTTTGCTTATTGTAATAAGAGTTTCGGTTAAAGTTATTATCTTCAAGTAAATATTCCATTTATAATTTCTTTTTATGTCAGCCTCAACATGTCAATAACACACAATTGTTGTCAGATCATCATTAATTTCAGTGCTTTTAAAAGTTAAAACATTTAGTTGCTATTTGTTTGCAATATAATAGTTGAAATTGCTTACATTTCTTACCTTAATTATGTTAAATTGTGAAAAGTGCGCAAAATTAAAATTACCTCAAAGGCAGACAGGATACGGTAAAAATGATAAATTATATATTTTTACAATTAAACAATTTCGCATACATATATAGATTCTTGATTGAGAATTCCAACATCACAATACATTACAATCGTATGCGAATTTACTGCTAAGACAATAATTCGTTAGATCTAAATGTGCAGTACCGATCCCAATCGTGATAAGATGCAGCCCGAGCTTAAAACTAATCTTATACACTAACTTTACACTAATGGAAGAAAAGGAGACGAAGGAGGAATACATACGATAGAAACAGAAATACCCAGGATTTTGTTGGAATACTTTCACTATGTGTGCTGTTGGGTGGGATGCCACATGATAATCTCCAAAAATTTGACTTGTCTTCTTCTTCTATACATAAAGTTCCCTTTTTCCGCAAGAGAATTCCTTTGTCCCTTCTCTGTTTGCCCTCAGGGTCCTGCTCACTCCTTTGTTTCACCATTTCTCAGAACTGGTCATCCCACCCGAGGGATAGGGATTAAGATAAGAAAGTTCTAGAAGGAAATAGAACAATAGGACAAAGGATAGAAGGAAGAGATTAAACTAAACTTAAATTAATATGTAGAAAAATATAGCATAAAGCTACAAAATAATCTTTTTGTATATACCAGTATTTTTACTTTTTTAGGCTATTAGCTTAACAGTTTCAAATTTTAGTTTTTATTGTGTTTCTAAGATGGTTATCTGCATCATTATAAATAAAAATTAAATTTTGTTATGTTTGAGTAAGAAGTATAATTTTCTCAAAACACACACACACTAAAGTTTTAAAATAAATTATATGGTAGTTCTTTTCTCTTTCTTTGATGGAAAAATGTTCTGATCTCTGCCTTCTGATAAGGCTTAGGTCTCAATCTCTGCCAATCTTTTGAGAACTTCAGTGACTACTGGAGCATTCTTGATCTTGATTTCCACTTAGTTTCAGAGTGTTTAAAGCTAAACTGTCTTTTTATTTTCTAATCTGACTTCCTTCTCCTTTCATACTTAGAAGCTGAGGAGGTCAAAGGTCAAGCCACCTTTATCTTGGTCATTTTTATGATCAGTCACACCTGATCATAAAAACTCTTCTCTGGAGTGAACCAGGGGAAAGTTTTTGCATTATCATCGTTCTCTCACATCTGGAGACACTTTGATAAATGTGACAGATCGTTCCAGGAAAATGTGCCAGTTTCCATTTATGCTAAAATCATAATCTTTCCCTCATAGATGGTACAATAACTTTTTTTAATGCAATAATACATTCCAGATATAAATTTTTTTTTGTAATATATGCACATTTTATGCATTCTTGCATAAAATGTGTGTGATAACAGAGATTTAAAGAAATATGGAAATACTATTTTTTCACTCCTAAATTTAAATTACATCTAATTTTTCTATAACATCCAAAAATAATTAAAATGTTTATTATTCATCTTATTTATTTCATCATTAAGGAGTGTCTTTAAAACAATAAGTTTCTGAAGTAATTAACATTTAAAATTTCTTGAAGAATATATCCAGAGTTGTTTGTCTTTCTGATTTCTTCTTATGTATAATTCTTGGTAGGAGTAGAATAATTATCATTATCTTCATAATCATGAAAGTCCTTTCCATGTTTAGATAATTATTTTTAACACTAGAATGGCTGAACTGGTCATTTTAACCATTTTGAATTTTAAATTTTTGATTACATTGCAATTTTTATCAATAGGAACTAGCCAGTTCTCAAGTTTTCATAAAATGCTATTAGAAATAATATATTCAAAAATTAATTTTTATTTTATTCTTCAAGTACTGTACATCTTTTTAAATTTTCTACCTAAAACAGCCACTACCAGTCAAATTGTTCATTACAATTTTAATAATTTAATTTCATATTTTCATGTAATTATGATATGATATTTATGGTATTTATAAACCCATTATTTTCATAGTAGCATATACATAATCAGAAATATATTAGTTATTGGCAGCTAGGGGTGGTTTTAACACTCACACTCATCATCATGATGACAAAATTTTTCTGAGTCCGTTTTTATCCAACCAAAAGCAAATACATTAGTATTGGTGTAAAATTTTTTTATTATTTTATTGGATAATAGCCATTATAAAGTGTTAGTGATTGGTCACTTGGTGGCTAGTCTTCGTGGAATTGTGTGTTATGTAACATATTATTATGCAAACTAATATAAAAATAACTTAAAATTAAATTAAAATTTGTTTATTGTTGGTCATGTGCTCCTTTTTCCCTATTTACTCGTTTAACACTGTTTCATTTAATACTTTGTTGTCTAGGAATGCATCCTAACTGCTAAACAGGGTCTTACTTTACTATATTTATGTAAAGATTATGTAGTTCTAACAAATTAAATGAATAATTATGAACAAAAATATTAAAAAGCCTCTAATAAATAATATAATTTAAAAACTAAAAAATTAAATTATTTGGCAAGATATAAATTGCTGCATGTATTATTGGTTGGTGCTATTTTTTAAGGAGTTACCTAATATAGATGCCTTGGATATGGATATACTGTTATGGATTCTGTACTGTTAATGAGCTTCCTTTAAGTGTTGCAGCAAATAGTTCAAACACCTCCATGGTTCTTAGTTTATGGTTATTGAATGTGCAATTTAAAAGCTTTGCTTCTGCCCATTGTGGAGAAACCCCTTGCTCTCTTGCATATTGTGCTAGAGCTGTACTGTATTTGTTTTTACTAATATCATATTGGTTCTTTTTGAATTTTTGTGTCAAGGAAAGGATTTATTTGTTGAGTCTATATATGTTAGATTTGTTGCGGTCGCGAACTTCTTCTTGTCGCGAACTAATAGTCAACATTTCTGTAAGGCGGTAAATTGCCCGGAGCGTTAGCCGATGAACTACTTCTGGACTAGCTGCCGAGACGACCAGTCGACCCTACGCTACGTTCCACGAACTGTGATACCGCTCGTTAAAAAAAACATTGTAAGATGGAGTTAGAATTTAATCTGCTAGTTAATAAAAGTGTCATGTTTTTTACGTTATGTCGGTCGATTTACTTTAATCGGTAAGTTGGGATCAACCTCGACAGATTTATATTGAATCTGTTGTCATACAGTGGTGTGGAATATATTCCAGGCGTTTTGCTATCTTCAGTCTTATCCTTACTGTTGTTGAATAGTTTGTATAAAGTTTGGTTGCATTTATAGGCTAAACTGATATTTAATTGTTTCATTATGATCTTGTAAGTTGTACTCAATCTGAGTCATAGTCAACTACTATGTGTTTATGATTTTAAATTTTTGTTTGCAGTTGCTATATTCCTAGCCAATATCTTTTTAAGATTTTCTTCTATAGTACATGCTAATGTAGGTACTATTTTACCACTGCAATCATGCTATACTGCTAAACAGTTTATACATTGTAACTCTAATAAGTGCTCTAATGGCTATCTTATTGTAGTTGTATGGATCATTGGAGTTGGCTGATATGTTTATGAGATTGAAGCTTGGTTTATGGTAGATTTTAGTGTTGTATCCATTACCATTAAAGGAGATGCTGATATCTAAAAAGTGAGCTTCTTTATTTGCTCTAATTCAATGGTGAGACCATACAGATTGTCATTCATGCTAAAGTCTTTTTTTTTTATATAGGCTTGTATAGGCTTTTATATATATTAGGCTTAGTTTACCAGATGATGCATACATCATCAATGTATCTTTTATATATTTCAATATGGGAGAGAAATTTAGGAATGACAATGGCCCTAAGAGAGACAACACAATTTCAACTATTTCTCCAGACAGAACACTACCCATAGGTACCCCTCTTTTTTGAAGGAATATTTCTCCATCCAACTGAAAGTGAGAGGTGTAACAAAGTGTTTTGGAGAATTCAAGAATTTATTTATAGCATGCATTGTTTGAAACTCTCAACATAAGCCAATCCCACAAGCAGCAAAAACAAAGCTCAAGTTTAACAGATGCATACAAAGCCTTAAAGTCTAAAACAATGTTTCAGAAATTGTCGGATGCTGAGCAACCCTGTATAGTTTCAGTTGGTTGCCTTGAGTTGGTAACAGTAAATTGATAACCTTATAAGTGTGCAGCCAAGAGTTCATGTACTGTATGTTCAATTCTTCTGATGGGCAAATTAGCTTTGTCCAGTGTAAGTCAGTATAGTATGTATAATGATTAAACTGAAAACAGGATAAAAAGCTATTTTATAAAATAACTATATCTATATTAGGCCCAAAGACCGAAATGCTCATTGAGCAAAAAAAACAACCACAAAGTGAAATTCGTGTCATGGCTTTCATGATATTTGACCACTATGCATTGTGGTGATTAAGAAAGCCATAACGCGTTCTGAACGTTAGCTGATGCAACCATGATACAAAGGATAGGTTGTAACTTGTCAACGGGTGCATTGCAAACACTTGCAGAGTTTCTATTGTGTTCATTCTTGACCAGTTTTTAGGGTAGTCTTATATTTAGGATATAAATCTAGGGTAAAACTACCCTGTGTTCTGATGCTATTACTCATTGCTCCACAAATTTCACTGGAAAAAGTTTTAGCCTAAAACCACTCTGTTTTCCTCTATAACTGGAGGGTTTTAGGATAGGACAACAGAAGCTAAAGAAATTATGCAGATTGATGCTAGGTACATGGGGGGACATAGTGATACTTCAGTTTTCGTCGATAATCCATCTGAAAACAATCGGCGAAATCTGAAACCAACGATAACCAAAGTCAACGGTTGAAAACCGAGGTATTACTGTATATTACACCTGAATAGGATTTCACTTTTCTCAACCTTCATGCCATTGAGCCATTAATTTCCATATCAGATGGAAATTAATACCTCTGATAAAGCCTAAAAATCCTAAGACATTTTAGTTATTAAAATTTTCAAAAACAGTAAGAATTGTTCTGATTATTATTTCACAATAATAGTAGAGGGATCTGCGTCATAGAATCGTTCATCTTATTTTTTTTTTATTCCAGCTTCAGCTTGAGCTCGGAAAGTTCTCTCAATTTAGGATAATTTTCTGCGGTTNCGACCCTACGCTACGTTCCACGAACTGTGATACCGCTCGTTAAAAAAAACATTGTAAGATGGAGTTAGAATTTAATCTGCTAGTTAATAAAAGTGTCATGTTTTTTACGTTATGTCGGTCGATTTACTTTAATCGGTAAGTTGGGATCAACCTCGACAGATTTATATTGAATCTGTTGTCATACAGTGGTGTGGAATATATTCCAGGCGTTTTGCTATCTTCAGTCTTATCCTTACTGTTGTTGAATAGTTTGTATAAAGTTTGGTTGCATTTATAGGCTAAACTGATATTTAATTGTTTCATTATGATCTTGTAAGTTGTACTCAATCTGAGTCATAGTCAACTACTATGTGTTTATGATTTTAA
Source organism: Centruroides sculpturatus (assembly GCF_000671375.1). Lineage (NCBI taxonomy): Eukaryota > Metazoa > Arthropoda > Arachnida > Scorpiones > Buthidae > Centruroides > Centruroides sculpturatus. The sequence goes on along the minus strand of NW_019386200.1, from coordinate 56,488 downwards.
ATTTTTGTTTGCAGTTGCTATATTCCTAGCCAATATCTTTTTAAGATTTTCTTCTATAGTACATGCTAATGTAGGTACTATTTTACCACTGCAATCATGCTATACTGCTAAACAGTTTATACATTGTAACTCTAATAAGTGCTCTAATGGCTATCTTATTGTAGTTGTATGGATCATTGGAGTTGGCTGATATGTTTATGAGATTGAAGCTTGGTTTATGGTAGATTTTAGTGTTGTATCCATTACCATTAAAGGAGATGCTGATATCTAAAAAGTGAGCTTCTTTATTTGCTCTAATTCAATGGTGAGACCATACAGATTGTCATTCATGCTAAAGTCTTTTTTTTTTATATAGGCTTGTATAGGCTTTTATATATATTAGGCTTAGTTTACCAGATGATGCATACATCATCAATGTATCTTTTATATATTTCAATATGGGAGAGAAATTTAGGAATGACAATGGCCCTAAGAGAGACAACACAATTTCAACTATTTCTCCAGACAGAACACTACCCATAGGTACCCCTCTTTTTTGAAGGAATATTTCTCCATCCAACTGAAAGTGAGAGGTGTAACAAAGTGTTTTGGAGAATTCAAGAATTTATTTATAGCATGCATTGTTTGAAACTCTCAACATAAGCCAATCCCACAAACAGCAAAAACAAAGCTCAAGTTTAACAGATGCATACAAAGCCTTAAAGTCTAAAACAATGTTTCAGAAATTGTCGGATGCTGAGCAACCCTGTATAGTTTCAGTTGGTTGCCTTGAGTTGGTAACAGTAAATTGATAACCTTATAAGTGTGCAGCCAAGAGTTCATGTACTGTATGTTCAATTCTTCTGATGGGCAAATTAGCTTTGTCCAGTGTAAGTCAGTATAGTATGTATAATGATTAAACTGAAAACAGGATAAAAAGCTATTTTATAAAATAACTATATCTATATTAGGCCCAAAGACCGAAATGCTCATTGAGCAAAAAAAACAACCACAAAGTGAAATTCGTGTCATGGCTTTCATGATATTTGACCACTATGCATTGTGGTGATTAAGAAAGCCATAACGCGTTCTGAACGTTAGCTGATGCAACCATGATACAAAGGATAGGTTGTAACTTGTCAACGGGTGCATTGCAAACACTTGCAGAGTTTCTATTGTGTTCATTCTTGACCAGTTTTTAGGGTAGTCTTATATTTAGGATATAAATCTAGGGTAAAACTACCCTGTGTTCTGATGCTATTACTCATTGCTCCACAAATTTCACTGGAAAAAGTTTTAGCCTAAAACCACTCTGTTTTCCTCTATAACTGGAGGGTTTTAGGATAGGACAACAGAAGCTAAAGAAATTATGCAGATTGATGCTAGGTACATGGGGGGACATAGTGATACTTCAGTTTTCGTCGATAATCCATCTGAAAACAATCGGCGAAATCTGAAACCAACGATAACCAAAGTCAACGGTTGAAAACCGAGGTATTACTGTATATTACACCTGAATAGGATTTCACTTTTCTCAACCTTCATGCCATTGAGCCATTAATTTCCATATCAGATGGAAATTAATACCTCTGATAAAGCCTAAAAATCCTAAGACATTTTAGTTATTAAAATTTTCAAAAACAGTAAGAATTGTTCTGATTATTATTTCACAATAATAGTAGAGGGATCTGCGTCATAGAATCGTTCATCTTATTTTTTTTTTATTCCAGCTTCAGCTTGAGCTCGGAAAGTTCTCTCAATTTAGGATAATTTTCTGCGGTTGAAATTGGTTCAATTGTTTTAGTTAGGGTGCCTAATGTTGCTAGGGGATGTGCAGCTCCCAGAAATGTTTTAGCTGTTGTTATGAGCATTAATCCATCAGGTCTCTATCAGTTAGGAAACAAGGAAAGTCTTCTTAATCGACTTTATGTTCATAATGAATTTACAATTTCTACAGTAACTTTATTAGCATTCAGGACATACCATCAACTTTATTAACACTTTGCTCAGCATCCACATCTGGAAGTAAGCAAGGGTTTATAATGTGTCACTGTAAAAGATACTGTATTGATAAAAATGCAATTATCACTCAAAGAACATAAAATGCATGAATAATTAAATGTTGTAAAGTAACCAAGTTAAATTTCTTTATGTGGTGAATAATTTTGTTACCTGCTTATATAAGATTGAAGATAAATAAATCATAATGAAAAAGAAAGTTTTATTTTCTTATCATCACCTTGTTATTAGTTAACATTCAGAATGTGTGGTGACTTTTAACCATAATAAATCCATCACACAGTGGTTTTTAACTTTAGCAGCTGATTTTTATTTTATTGTGTATAGTATATCAAGCACCTGCAAGTACAGTGGGTGATTGGTTAATGAACAAATCAGATAACGAACACTTTTGTGAAAGACTTTTATGTTCGGTCAACAAATACCTCACAGAACAAACACAAGAAGAAGTGATGTAAAGTAATGAATACCGATTAATCTTCCCTTGTCTTCAGGCAACAATTTCGACACTTTTCAGACGTCAACATTGACACTCAACCCGGTATATACTAATTGGAATATTCTGATATATTCCTTCAAACTTTAAAACTCTCCCTTGTAATTCCAGCCTTTTATTTTTCTGACAGAAACAATTCTTTTATAGTATTTGCAAGACTGTCAGGTGGGCACTCATTAAGTTTTGCGTCGGTTTTTATTTTCAATAGGTTAGGGTATAATAGCAAAGGTAGAGAGTGGGCAGAAGATGTTTGATGTTGCTGGGCAGTATGGCTTGAACAGGTCTACAGTAGGCTGCAGTTCAATCTTTTCTAAGAAAGATACTGTATAATCAAGAAGACTCAAGCAGCTAAAGGAGTAACAAAAATCACATCTGAGAAATAAAGAACATTGAAAAGCTCATAATGGAACCAAAAACGGACATGACGACAGAAGAACACCAATAACTCTTGAATGAAGAACACCAAGAAACTCGGTAAGATATGTTTTCTTCTGAAAAAAGAGAATTAATGCCGATATCTGCTATTAAAGATCTTTAGAAGAAGTGGGAGGATGTCAAAACAGCGGTCTTTGGATAGCATCCAAACCAGATTGAGGTTAATAGCCTTGAGGATCTCTACAATTACAATGCTATTAATTACTTCTGAATAATGCTGAGGAAGAGAGAAAAGCAATTGACATTAGACTGATTCTTTAACCCCCACAAATGAAAAAAACATGACTAATAAAAATGCAAGACTGTGTATATATGCATTTTTATTATTACATATAAATAAACATAGTAAGAAAGTATATATATTTTTTATTTTTTGGGATCTCCAGAACAAATTAATCAAATTCCCATAAAAACCTTGGTAAATCGATAATAATCGGTTAACGAACAATTCAGATAGCAAACAAAGTCTTGGAACGAATTATGTCCGTTCACCGATCACCCACTGTATACGTAGTTAGACCTTTAGCACTTTTTAGCAAAACAAAAGAAACAAATGTGTATTTTTTTCTCCATATATTTTATTTCTTTGAAATTTTTTTAAGTATGAAAATTAAATTTCTAGGAAAACTTGTAGAACTAATGTTTTTGGCATTAAAAATTGTAAATAAAAAAGTTTTGAGCCTAGCATCCATATTTTAAAGTTACAAACCACTGTGCATCATATGATCCTATATTGTGGTTGCATCAGCTAATGTTTAGAATGCGTTATGGCTTTTCTTAATCACCACAATGCGTAGTGGTCAAATATCATGAAAGACACAACGTTTTGTGGTCATTTTGAGTGAACCACAACACATTGTGGCTATTTTTACAACTGCCACGACGTGAATTTCGCTTTGTGGTCATTTTTTCATTCAATGAGCAATTTCAGTCTTTGAGCCTAACATCTACATTAATTAATTAAACAACAAACAAAATTATATTACTGTAATTAACCAAAAAAATTCAGCAAAATGTATTTATTTAAAATCTATCATTTTTCTTACCTTTCACAGTTTCAATTTATCTTTTAAATCAATGAGAGATTTTTTTATTGCACCCTAAGCAAAAGCAGGAAAAATCTTTCTTAAATAGGATTTAAATACTAAAAAGTTATTTAAATTAAAGGTGTCATTATTCATTACAATTAATATGTACCAATATCTTATTTTTGAAAAACATCAATAATTAATTAACTTATTTTATTTACTGGTTTAGATTATTATTACAATGATTATGATTATGAAGATGAAAGATTATTACCAAACAAAACTAAAGCAGAGCCATGTACAAAAGTGATTGATTTATATGAAATAAAAACGTTTCCAAATTCTTTGAAAGGAAAATTGTCACAATGCCATTCATCTGGATGTGATAAGTAAGTCTTTTTTACGTTTTTACTTATTTAAAAATTTTGAATTTTTAAATCAAATTTAGGATAAAAGAAATCAATTTAGCTAGTTGTTTTTATTAATTTAACTTAATAAAAATTATAAGTTAAAGTTTTTCTAACATCCCTGTAATAGTTTTATAGTTAAATTATACTTTTAACATCCCTGTTCACTGAGAAGGTCCATGTTGCATAGGTGGGCAAACACAGAATCAGGCTGATTCTAGGTCAGATAATAAAGCCTTATGTGCACAGAATTCTTGAGACCCTGAAGTCTAAAGTTAATGAGCAAATTGAAGAACTTCTATGCTTGGGGGTTAATTGAAGAAAGCTTTGGCATAAAGTAAGTATGCTTACTTTATGGCACCTGGACTCAAAAAGATTCGCCATCCCTGCTTTAGGCAAATACACTAGGTCACAAAAATATCCAGACACCTATAAAATGGAAGTTTTTTAGTTATCACTCATTTCTTATATGAAATAGGAAAAAAATAATGATAGATGTAAAATTTTTAGACTTTTTTATACTAGAAAAAAGTATTTACATGTACAAAAATATTCATCAAAAAGAGAAATATATTTTTATTTAAAACTGTGAAAATTTTTACATAACAAAAGTATTCAAACAGAAGAAATAAATAATGATAAAACAAAATATTTTATACTTTTAAGAATAAGTTTGGCCTCCTTTTTCCCTGATAACAACTAGGCATTGATTCATCCAAATTTTATAACTGCTTTATCTATTAAATTTAAAACTCTGATGATGTTTTTATGATCAGTTTTGTTTGTTATTGATTCTGTTCTGATTGTTCATTCAATGTGATCTTATAAATGCTCAATTGGATTGAGGTCAGGCAAATGTGGAGGACAAGAAAGTGCTTTTATACAGTGCATATCAAGAAACTGACTGATTTTTGAAGTGTGCTTTGAAGTATTGTCATGCTGGAAAACAAACCCTTGATATCTTAATCTTATCCAGACTTTAATTTTCTTACTGATTTGAACATTGTTATTTAAAATCTATTTATGCACATATTGATTCATTATTCTCTGAACAAATTACTGAGTTCCAGCACTATTTGCATACATAAAATTCAAAATAACACTAAACCATCTCCACATTTCACTGTAGGGATCAGATTTTTCATTTTTTAAGATTCTCCAGCTTTTCTTCATACTTTCAGGCAATCATTCAAACCAAACACAATGAATTTGGATCATCTGACTTCAAAACTGATTTTGTATAAAAGTCTTCTGCAAACTTTAAACTTTACTGCTGCCTTTTTCATGGCCATAAAATCTTTATAGCTACTTGCTTTTAAAATTTTTCTGACAGTTTCTGCAGATGTATGTACTCCACATTCTACAGAAACCTCAACAATAAGCTTAGGAGCAATTATTTGTGAATTTTTCTTCACTTTCCTGCCAATGACACATTTCTGTCTTGAGGTAAATATTTCAGGACGTCCAGTCAAGCCTTATTAATTATACTATTTGTCGTAAGGAATTTCGTAATGGTATCTTGAATTGTAAAACTGTTCTGCGAGGTTTACCTTTTGCTATTCCTTAATAATGAGTCCTTTAAGAACAATGGTTAGTTTGTTTGTTTTCATTGTTCACAATAACAAAATAAAACAACTCAAGTATGAAACAAATACTTTAACTCATTTGTTGAAGCAAATTGTTGTAATCATGTTTTTAAGCAAATGATCTGNCCCTATAATTACGATTCCTATAAAACTACGAAAAAATATACGTATTTTGGAAATGTTGAGTCGGATTAGTGTAGAATCGATTAATTTTATGGAAGAAAACCTTTCAATCAGCCGTAGTCCGTAAACTTGACACGTGTCGGGCTGTGATTGGAACGACTTGTAAGAAATCGGATTCCTAATAAATTGGAACGTATCTATATCTTATAGGGGGGTCGACTGTATAATATACATGTTGAAATCCCCTGGGAGATGGACAGGATTAAGGCTTACCATGAAGAACTTGGCTTCTATTATACTATTTTAGACGCGGGTTTTTGCGTTTTTGATTGCATTTTAATATGGTACGTCAAGAGAATGTACACTAAGAAGAAATTTTTCGAAAAATTCCCCCCCACGGGGGAAGTGTTATAAATTTATAATAGATACATTTTGAGCCACAACAACGCGTGGTGGGGTCTGCTAGTAAAATTATATTTCTGTTTTTGATTAATATTTTTTGCACATGTAAATATTTTTATAGTGTAAAGTCTAAATATTTCACATCTGTCATTATGTTTTTTATTTCGTGCAAGAAATGAGTTATAACTATAAGCACACTTTCATTTTATAGGTGTTTGTATACTTCCTATGAGCTAGTGTATACAATACAGTATAGAGTGCTAGAGAAGTCAATGTATATACAGTACAGATCAGATTCTTATATTCTCATCATGCCCAAAGGCACCAATCTTTAGGCATGATGAGAATATAAGGATCTGATATGTTGATATCTTCTTTAATGTTTTTGATTAATTGTAAAATTCATTATCCACAGATCTGAAGAATTCAATAATCTGTAAATGTTATATTTCTTTAATTTGACGTGTTACAAAAAGTAAGATTAATAACAGTAAAAAAAAATCCAGCAACGAGTTACTCAACTTTTCCAGCAACATTTAAAATTTTGGTGGTACCTTGATATTTTATTTAAAAGTTTTTATATTTTTAATTATTATAAAATGGCAAAAAGCTTAATTTTGAGGGTAGGGATGGGTTTTATAAAAATTTTAAATGCTAATAACGAATAAAATCGTCATTAAGTCCGACTCTACTGGAGATACACACGACCTCCATTATCTCCCCACCCCTTTAACCACCAAAATTTAATAGCATCAATCCCCNTAAGGATCTGATATGTTGATATCTTCTTTAATGTTTTTGATTAATTGTAAAATTCATTATCCACAGATCTGAAGAATTCAATAATCTGTAAATGTTATATTTCTTTAATTTGACGTGTTACAAAAAGTAAGATTAATAACAGTAAAAAAAAATCCAGCAACATTTAAAATTTTGGTGGCACCATCTGTTAGATATTTTATTAAAAAACTTTTTATATTTTTAATTATTATAAAATGGAAAAAAACTTAATTTTGAGGGTAGGGATGAGTTTTATAAAAATTTTAAATGCTAATAACAAGTAAAATTGTATTTAAGTCTGACCCTACTTTATCTCCTCACCTTCTCAACCTTTAACCACCAAAATTTAATAGCATCAATCCCCCTAATATACAAACCTCCCTATAAAATTCAGAAATTTTCTACAAAAAGCACAGGAGTTTCAAAGAGGATGAACAAACTTGTCCTGTACAGACACACACTAACATCATAAATACAGAAAAAAGAATTGTTTCAAGGTCCCAAGTCCAAAAATATAAAAATCTTGAGGGTCATGTTTTGACTGATCACCATACTTTCCCTCTGTTATATATAACAGCCAGTAAAGTAAAAAGAGTAAATGGAAAAACCTGACAGAACAAAATTTATAGATTTAATTTAAAATATTCTGATTACTAACTTAATTTTACAGAGAGTTCATTGCTCAATCTGTAGCTCGAACCAACTTAATATTATTGGCAATACGTAGTACATGTGCTTGCGAGACAACAACTGTGACTTTAGAGCCAAGAAAAGAAGCACAGGACACAGAAGCTAAATGTTATAAAATGAAAAATGATAAACTTAGAAGCAGACCACCAAGTTGCATTAATAATCATGCAGAGGTAATTCTTTTAATCTATCTTTTAATAATAAAATTTTAAAAAATTTAATGTACTTAAAAATTTTATAAACTTTCTTAGGAGATTGAAATCAAACAGTGTGGAAGAGGATCAGTGCTCAGTGCTTCCATTTATTCCCAGTGTGGAATCCTTTTACTCTTAAGAATGCTTAATAAATATTTGATATAAACACAATAAGAAAATATTTTGCTGTGATTGGACAGAAGTGAGACAAGTTCTCATTATTGTGACATATCTCAATTGTTATACTTTATAAGATACGATTGTTTTTACACAATCTGAAATTTTGCTATTTGAAATATAATCTGATCCTGTAGCCAAAATATTGTAAGAATTTGCATGTGATTGGACTGTTATAATCATATGAAAATTTATGTTTCATGATTCTGTTTAAAATATATACTAGTTATACTTTTTTGAAAAATTTATTGGGTCTTAAAAGGGTAAAAAAAAATTATCATTTATGAAATTATTCTATATTATTGTTAAATATTATGGATAAAACTCAAAATACTCGTGATTATTCCCTTAGTAATGGTAAAACCATGACAGGAGTGCATATCACTCTATATCATGTCTTTTGTCAACATTACAAACCAGTGTGTTTGTATCCTTATCTTCTTGAACTGTACATGTACAGAAATGCACAAAATTGCTCATAATATCATTAATCCAACCAGTCATCAGTTTAAATAATTTTTGTTTTATTTATAGAAAAAATGAAGTGCTCTGAATTAAGAGTATCTGTTCCATATCAGCCTTTTTCTTATGAATTGACACCATGCTTCAATTCAGAAACACTGGTTAAATCATGTTTGATGGAGACGATATATATGATAGAGTCCAGAATTCAAAGTTTTGTGACATATCAATTCATTCACAAAAATTGGTTATGCTTCAGATTAAATTAATTTTGTTAAAAAATAAATAAATTTTATTTTCACACTGTTTATTATTTTCACAACTGTAATGATGATGAATATAATTCAATAAAATATATTTTCACAACTGTAATGATGATGAATATAATTCAATAAAATAACACTGAAAAAAATGAGATTGACTTTATCTACGTACAAAATTTTTATGTATTAATAAAAATTAAAAAGAAGGTAATAATAATATATAATCTTGGTTGTAAATAAATTCAAATTACAATTAAAAAAAACTATGTATAGTAAAAAAATGTATTATAGACTCCTCTAGTGAAGTAGAAATTTTGTATTTTATCATATTTGGAAAATTCACAAAATATACTACATGTATATTTAAATATTAATTTCTTTTACAGATAAATATATTTATACTAAATCAGTTATGAATAAAAATTGAAAAATAATGTGATATTAAATAATACATTTGGTAGTTTATATAATAGAAATTTGTTTATTATAATATTTATAAAAGAGACTGTTAATCAAATGCATTTCATCTTTGCATGTATGTCAATAGCATCTTTGTATATCAATAGTATTGAATTGCATTATTAATAAAAATTAATTTTTTCAGTAATTAATACATTTAATAATATGAAAAATATAATTTAAAATTAATACATAAGCAAATCAAAGCAAACCAACTCCTTTAATTCTGTTTTATCATCATGTTATAAACTTGTAACAGAACAGCTCAGATTATATATACAAATATAAGTAAATATACTATAAGATATTCCATGTAATTACAACAAATTTAAATAAAGTGAATATTGAGAAATATTTTAAATATATTATGAGACTGAGTCTATGAAGATTACTGATCCATTTCTTATTCATTATTATATGGAATGACATTCATTCATTCATTTTGTCATAATATTTAGGACTACATAAATAAATACAGTTGACCCCCCTATAACACGGGTTCCTATAGTTCGGATTCCTATATGACGGCGAAAAAATTGCGACGGTATCCGTACAAACCTGGTAAAAAAAACTCCTAGAATTCGTCATCGGGCAGCTGAACTACTTTCCGCCGTCCAGCGCCACGCTACGGAGAGTTTAGACGGGTAAATTGAGTTTATTATCGTCTGTACAGTATTATATATGAATTAGGTACTGTATATATAATTATATATTAACTTAATTTATTGTAACATTATAATTATATATCTACTTTCCGCCGTCCAGCGCCACGCTAAGGAGAGTTTAGGCGAGTAAGTTGAGTTTACTATCGTCTACAGCAGGGATGAGCAACACGCGGCCCGTTAAACATGTTTATGTGGCCCGCCAAGCATTTTTAAAATTGAATTTATTTTATCGACTTTCTCCCATCAATATATTGTTATAAAATTATTTATAATAAAATGGTAGTACATACTAAACCGAAACAATTTTTTGTGACGAGTTACTCACTTGTCGCCGAGTTGTTCAAACATGCAATACGAACGCGCCGCGTCTGTGCTTGTTTGTGTTTGCTTCTGTCACACAGTCAGACTGGTAAGCTGTTAACTAGCAATTTTAGCAATTCTTGTTTCTTGAAAGGCGTGAGTACAATATTACTGTCAAAAAGGTAATATTAGAGTTTTTTTTATTCAAAATTAAATTTTCCTACAAATTTTTTTAACTTTCAAATTTTTAATCCATAATAGCATGTCGGAAAAGCAAACAAAAAAACCGGAAGTTTTTTCTCTTCTTAACAATTCAATTTTATTAATGCTAATTTTTGTCTTTTCTTAATAAAATAAAATGTTAAAGTAAATTGAAATTATTTTGATATTTACTTTTAATACGTATAACAATAAAATCAACATAAAGATTTACTAAAATATTTGCAATACTAAATAAATTTTGAGTTTTCTTAATATTAAAATTCCAAGTTTTGTTTGTCTGCCTGCAGAATGCAATATTGAAGTTATTTTTTATTTTTTGATTTTGCAAACACATTTTGTAAATGTTAATAAAAATGAAAATGAATGCATCTTATGTAACTTTGAATGAATAATTCGTTCAACTAATAAAATAAAATATAAAATGTCTTAAAAACTCTAACAGTTGTTTAAACTAAACATCTAAAGAATATTAAACAAGTGTATGCTTTAAAACTAGTTTAATTTTTTTACTTAATATAACAGTGTGTAACACTAATGAAAATTTAGAATTATGTAAATGATAATGTGATAATTTTATTCACATCCTTAAATAAAGGATGTTAATAAAATAAAGGAATGACATTTTCAAAAAAAAAAAAAAATTATAATCTAAAAAGATTTTGTCTGAAATTCCAAATATAAAACAAAGAAAAAAATTATGACCATTTTTATGCTACTATATAATTTTTCAGTAAATCAATAAAAAAAATATTTTATCTTGATGTTACTGATTTCTTATAATTTATAAAACAGAAATAACTTTCATACTCACAACACAATCAAATCTGTTGAAAGACGATTCAAAATAGAGGCGTGGCCCCAGGGCATATACTTTCATAAACATTTCAAAGATGAAAAGTCCCAAAAATACAAATTCTGCATAGTCTGAAATCATATAGAAAACTGCTATTGAAAAGAATAAATACTTTAAAACTTTTAAAAATAAATATAACTTGAAAAAATGTAAACAAAATAATTATTTAACTAATTATAATTATAATACAGGGAGTCCTCATTTAATGTGGATAACCAAAACCAAATACTTACCACTTTAAATNCCCTATAATTACGATTCCTATAAAACTACGAAAAAATATACGTATTTTGGAAATGTTGAGTCGGATTAGTGTAGAATCGATTAATTTTATGGAAGAAAACCTTTCAATCAGCCGTAGTCCGTAAACTTGACACGTGTCGGGCTGTGATTGGAACGACTTGTAAGAAATCGGATTCCTAATAAATTGGAACGTATCTATATCTTATAGGGGGGTCGACTGTATAATATACATGTTGAAATCCCCTGGGAGATGGACAGGATTAAGGCTTACCATGAAGAACTTGGCTTCTATTATACTATTTTAGACGCGGGTTTTTGCGTTTTTGATTGCATTTTAATATGGTACGTCAAGAGAATGTACACTAAGAAGAAATTTTTCGAAAAATTCCCCCCCACGGGGGAAGTGTTATAAATTTATAATAGATACATTTTGAGCCACAACAACGCGTGGTGGGGTCTGCTAGTAAAATTATATTTCTGTTTTTGATTAATATTTTTTGCACATGTAAATATTTTTATAGTGTAAAGTCTAAATATTTCACATCTGTCATTATGTTTTTTATTTCGTGCAAGAAATGAGTTATAACTATAAGCACACTTTCATTTTATAGGTGTTTGTATACTTCCTATGAGCTAGTGTATACAATACAGTATAGAGTGCTAGAGAAGTCAATGTATATACAGTACAGATCAGATTCTTATATTCTCATCATGCCCAAAGGCACCAATCTTTAGGCATGATGAGAATATAAGGATCTGATATGTTGATATCTTCTTTAATGTTTTTGATTAATTGTAAAATTCATTATCCACAGATCTGAAGAATTCAATAATCTGTAAATGTTATATTTCTTTAATTTGACGTGTTACAAAAAGTAAGATTAATAACAGTAAAAAAAAATCCAGCAACATTTAAAATTTTGGTGGCACCATCTGTTAGATATTTTATTAAAAAACTTTTTATATTTTTAATTATTATAAAATGGAAAAAAACTTAATTTTGAGGGTAGGGATGAGTTTTATAAAAATTTTAAATGCTAATAACAAGTAAAATTGTATTTAAGTCTGACCCTACTTTATCTCCTCACCTTCTCAACCTTTAACCACCAAAATTTAATAGCATCAATCCCCCTAATATACAAACCTCCCTATAAAATTCAGAAATTTTCTACAAAAAGCACAGGAGTTTCAAAGAGGATGAACAAACTTGTCCTGTACAGACACACACTAACATCATAAATACAGAAAAAAGAATTGTTTCAAGGTCCCAAGTCCAAAAATATAAAAATCTTGAGGGTCATGTTTTGACTGATCACCATACTTTCCCTCTGTTATATATAACAGCCAGTAAAGTAAAAAGAGTAAATGGAAAAACCTGACAGAACAAAATTTATAGATTTAATTTAAAATATTCTGATTACTAACTTAATTTTACAGAGAGTTCATTGCTCAATCTGTAGCTCGAACCAACTTAATATTATTGGCAATACGTAGTACATGTGCTTGCGAGACAACAACTGTGACTTTAGAGCCAAGAAAAGAAGCACAGGACACAGAAGCTAAATGTTATAAAATGAAAAATGATAAACTTAGAAGCAGACCACCAAGTTGCATTAATAATCATGCAGAGGTAATTCTTTTAATCTATCTTTTAATAATAAAATTTTAAAAAATTTAATGTACTTAAAAATTTTATAAACTTTCTTAGGAGATTGAAATCAAACAGTGTGGAAGAGGATCAGTGCTCAGTGCTTCCATTTATTCCCAGTGTGGAATCCTTTTACTCTTAAGAATGCTTAATAAATATTTGATATAAACACAATAAGAAAATATTTTGCTGTGATTGGACAGAAGTGAGACAAGTTCTCATTATTGTGACATATCTCAATTGTTATACTTTATAAGATACGATTGTTTTTACACAATCTGAAATTTTGCTATTTGAAATATAATCTGATCCTGTAGCCAAAATATTGTAAGAATTTGCATGTGATTGGACTGTTATAATCATATGAAAATTTATGTTTCATGATTCTGTTTAAAATATATACTAGTTATACTTTTTTGAAAAATTTATTGGGTCTTAAAAGGGTAAAAAAAAATTATCATTTATGAAATTATTCTATATTATTGTTAAATATTATGGATAAAACTCAAAATACTCGTGATTATTCCCTTAGTAATGGTAAAACCATGACAGGAGTGCATATCACTCTATATCATGTCTTTTGTCAACATTACAAACCAGTGTGTTTGTATCCTTATCTTCTTGAACTGTACATGTACAGAAATGCACAAAATTGCTCATAATATCATTAATCCAACCAGTCATCAGTTTAAATAATTTTTGTTTTATTTATAGAAAAAATGAAGTGCTCTGAATTAAGAGTATCTGTTCCATATCAGCCTTTTTCTTATGAATTGACACCATGCTTCAATTCAGAAACACTGGTTAAATCATGTTTGATGGAGACGATATATATGATAGAGTCCAGAATTCAAAGTTTTGTGACATATCAATTCATTCACAAAAATTGGTTATGCTTCAGATTAAATTAATTTTGTTAAAAAATAAATAAATTTTATTTTCACACTGTTTATTATTTTCACAACTGTAATGATGATGAATATAATTCAATAAAATAACACTGAAAAAAATGAGATTGACTTTATCTACGTACAAAATTTTTATGTATTAATAAAAATTAAAAAGAAGGTAATAATAATATATAATCTTGGTTGTAAATAAATTCAAATTACAATTAAAAAAAACTATGTATAGTAAAAAAATGTATTATAGACTCCTCTAGTGAAGTAGAAATTTTGTATTTTATCATATTTGGAAAATTCACAAAATATACTACATGTATATTTAAATATTAATTTCTTTTACAGATAAATATATTTATACTAAATCAGTTATGAATAAAAATTGAAAAATAATGTGATATTAAATAATACATTTGGTAGTTTATATAATAGAAATTTGTTTATTATAATATTTATAAAAGAGACTGTTAATCAAATGCATTTCATCTTTGCATGTATGTCAATAGCATCTTTGTATATCAATAGTATTGAATTGCATTATTAATAAAAATTAATTTTTTCAGTAATTAATACATTTAATAATATGAAAAATATAATTTAAAATTAATACATAAGCAAATCAAAGCAAACCAACTCCTTTAATTCTGTTTTATCATCATGTTATAAACTTGTAACAGAACAGCTCAGATTATATATACAAATATAAGTAAATATACTATAAGATATTCCATGTAATTACAACAAATTTAAATAAAGTGAATATTGAGAAATATTTTAAATATATTATGAGACTGAGTCTATGAAGATTACTGATCCATTTCTTATTCATTATTATATGGAATGACATTCATTCATTCATTTTGTCATAATATTTAGGACTACATAAATAAATACAGTTGACCCCCCTATAACACGGGTTCCTATAGTTCGGATTCCTATATGACGGCGAAAAAATTGCGACGGTATCCGTACAAACCTGGTAAAAAAAACTCCTAGAATTCGTCATCGGGCAGCTGAACTACTTTCCGCCGTCCAGCGCCACGCTACGGAGAGTTTAGACGGGTAAATTGAGTTTATTATCGTCTGTACAGTATTATATATGAATTAGGTACTGTATATATAATTATATATTAACTTAATTTATTGTAACATTATAATTATATATCTACTTTCCGCCGTCCAGCGCCACGCTAAGGAGAGTTTAGGCGAGTAAGTTGAGTTTACTATCGTCTACAGCAGGGATGAGCAACACGCGGCCCGTTAAACATGTTTATGTGGCCCGCCAAGCATTTTTAAAATTGAATTTATTTTATCGACTTTCTCCCATCAATATATTGTTATAAAATTATTTATAATAAAATGGTAGTACATACTAAACCGAAACAATTTTTTGTGACGAGTTACTCACTTGTCGCCGAGTTGTTCAAACATGCAATACGAACGCGCCGCGTCTGTGCTTGTTTGTGTTTGCTTCTGTCACACAGTCAGACTGGTAAGCTGTTAACTAGCAATTTTAGCAATTCTTGTTTCTTGAAAGGCGTGAGTACAATATTACTGTCAAAAAGGTAATATTAGAGTTTTTTTTATTCAAAATTAAATTTTCCTACAAATTTTTTTAACTTTCAAATTTTTAATCCATAATAGCATGTCGGAAAAGCAAACAAAAAAACGGAAGGTTGCGGATGAGCACAGGCATTTCCAAGAAAAGTGGAAATTTGATTATTTTTTCACTTTCGTCGAAGATAAAGCTGTATGCTTAATATGCTCAGAGACTGTGTCGACATTAAAAGAATATAACATAAAAAGGCATTACGATACAAAACATGAACAACAATATAAAAACTTAACAGGACAACTCCGGATAGATAAGTTTAATCAAATGGAGAAAAACTTGGGAAAACAACAGGCTATTTTTAAAAATCAAGCTATTTTATCAAATACGGCAGTAAAGGCTAGTTTTGTTGTCAGTCAAATACTGGCAAAAAAAATGAAACCCTTTGCGGATGGAGAGATGATAAAAGAATGTCTGACTGCTGTTGCAGAAATAGCATTTCCTGATAAAATAAATATTATTTCAAACATTAGTTTATCAAGATTCACCATTGCAAGGAGAATTGAAGACTTGTCCGAGAACATAGCAACAACGCTTCGTGAACGCATTGCAAAATTCGAATACTGTTCTTTGGCACTTGATGAGAGTTGCGATATTAGCGATACAGCACAACTGGCTATATTTTTACGTGGTATTGACACCAAATTTAATATTACCGAAGAATTGTGTTCACTGATTCCAATGCAAGGGACTACAACCGGCAAAGACCTGTACGATGAACTAAAGTCTGTGTTGGAAAATTTTTCAATTTCATTAGAAAAGATTATTGGTATATCGACAGATGGAGCACGAGCAATGTCAAGCATGGAGGTAGGAGTATCGGGAAGGCTATTTCAAGACATTAAGAAGGTCACAGGAAGGGAAATATTCGTTAACCACTGCATAATTCACCAGGAAAATTTGTGTGCGAAAAGATTGAGTTTGCCAAATGTCACAGTACCAATAATTAAACTAATCAATTTTATAAAGTCGCGCGCGTTAAATCACCGTGAATTTAAAGAATTCCTGAAAGATTTAGAAACTGAATATGGCGACGTGGTTTTTAATACCGAAGTACGTTGGCTTAGTAGAGGTGCAATGCTAAAAAGAGTATACAACTTAAAAAGCGAAATACAATTGTTCTTGGATATGAAGGGATATGCCTTTCCTCATTTTGGTAATAAAGAATGGATGTGCGATTTTGGGTTTCTTATCGACATGACTCAGCATCTCAATGATCTTAATGTGGAACTTCAAGGCAAAGGACAGTTTATTCACAATTTGTATGATAAAATTCAGGGCTTTGAGCGCAAATTAAAATTGTGGAAACAGCATCTTTTGCAGAATAATGTGTCTCACTTTCCACATTTAGAAAAAGAAAACGTTACTACTTCTCAAAAATACGCACAATATATAGACATTTTAATCAACGAATTTCAATTACGATTCCAAATGTTCAAAGCTGAGAAGACAGCGGTTTCCATGAAAATGTTTTCCTCGCCATTTAATATCGATGTGGATACAGTTCCCGAAGACTTTCAAATGGAAGTGATTGACATGCAGAATAATACCGATTTAAAAAATGTATTTTTCTCAGTAAACATCGAAAATTTTTATAAATCTTATGTGAGCCCTGAGAAATTTCCGCTTTTGACGAAAAATGCAGAGCAAATGACGTCTCTATTCGGAAGTACGTATGTTTGCGAACAATTATTTTCAACCATGTAATTAATCAAAAATGACCACCGATCAAGACTGAGTGATGCACGATTAGAAAGCTGCGTACCTGTAGCTACCTCATCAATTCCGACTGATATTGATCAGCTTGTATCGAAAAAACAGTGCCAAATTTCTCATTAAAAATTTCAAGTAAATTCGTTTTTCTGTTCTTTTCTTGTTTGTTTTTATTTTGCATTACAATTTGTATATGAAATTTTTACTTTTTTTAAAATTTTATATTTTTTTATTCTAATGTTTATTATAAATAAAGTTTTGTAAATAAAATAATAAGTGTTACTTTATGTGGGGCCGCCAAAAAATTTTAAAATTTAAATTGGCCCATTGATTAAAAAGGTTGCTCACCCCTGGTCTACAGTATGTAAGTTAGGTATTGTAAGTCTAATACAGCACTAATTTTATACATTTCTTGTGAAAGAAACATTTCTTATTCAACGACCATAAAAATTATTTATATTAATGATGTATCCAAAGTTCAACGAAGTTTTCGCAGAAAAATAACGTCAGAAATCGCGGCCGCAGTTTGGTGCGCTGGTCCGCGACGAAAACAAGCTTAAGAAATGGCGATGTCGAACGGTGCACACTCGGTAAGTAATCCTACAATTTTTTGTTTATAGCATAGTTTATACGGAAAAATATACGTGTTTTGGAAATGTTGAGTCGAATTAGTCTAGGAATTGATTAATTTTATGGAAGAAAACCTTTCAAATAGCCGTAGTCCGTAAACTTCACACGTGTCGGACTGTGATTGGCAAGGTCTCCTAAAACATCAATTTCATAAAAAACGGAACGTATCTACCGTCTTATAGAGGAGTCGACTGTATAAGCTTAATTACAGAAAATCTTATAAACATCAATTGATATCATTTAACACGTTGGAAAATCCAGAAACACAAGATTGGATACCAGCTGATATGGATGACATGTCATTAGAGCATTTAACTTGTAGATCTATTGAAATCATTTGATTTTAGGTGTTGAAGTTTTGGAGCATTTCAAATGATTCAGTACATTTAATATCATTTAACTGCTGTAGATATTTATTAGAGTTCTTGCCAGTGGCGCACCCAGAGGCACTGGCACCCTCCAAAGAAAAAGAAAACAAACAGGTAAACTAGGTTAGATTAGAACGTGGGTCCCCACTGTGCGTCCATGACGGTGCAAGTAGGTAAAGTTTAACCAACAAACACTAGAAAATTTTCAAAAATGTTTTCATAAATTAATTAAAATTTATATAACGCATTCTAAACGTTAGCTGATGCAACCACGATATAGGATCATATGTCGCACAGTGGTTTGTAACTTTAAAATATGGATGCTAGGCTCAAAACTTTTTTATTTACAATTTTTAATGCCAAAAACATTAGTTCTACAAGTTTTCCTAGAAATTTAATTTTCATACTTAAAAAAATTTCAAAGAAATAAAATATATGGAGAAAAAAATACACATTTGTTTCTTTTGTTTTGCTAAAAAGTGCTAAAGGTCTAACTACATATACAGTGGGTGATCAGTGAACGGACATAATTCATTCCAAGACTTTGTTTGCTATCTGAATTGTTCGTTAACCGATTATTATCGATTTACCAAGGTTTTTATGGGAATTTGATTAATTTGTTCTGGAGATCCCAAAAAATAAAAAATATATATACTTTCTTACTATGTTTATTTATATGTAATAATAAAAATGCATATATACACAGTCTTGCATTTTTATTAGTCATGTTTTTTTCATTTGTGGGGGTTAAAGAATCAGTCTAATGTCAATTGCTTTTCTCTCTTCCTCAGCATTATTCAGAAGTAATTAATAGCATTGTAATTGTAGAGATCCTCAAGGCTATTAACCTCAATCTGGTTTGGATGCTATCCAAAGACCGCTGTTTTGACATCCTCCCACTTCTTCTAAAGATCTTTAATAGCAGATATCGGCATTAATTCTCTTTTTTCAGAAGAAAACATATCTCACCGAGTTTCTTGGTGTTCATTCAACTGGCCTTGCACTCTCAAAGACTTCACTATTGATAAGAACAATTTCAAGGCCCTGAAGAAATTTGCAGCTGATATCAAGAAGCTCTACTAGATTGTTTCTTCCCTATAGTTGGTGATAGATTTTCAACTACCTATGGAACTGTGTTTATCATCTTGCATCTTTTGGTATCAACTTAATTGGACTTAGCTACCTTTTATAGGTACGCTTTTGTGTCTACTTGTCTCCACTTATTGTATTCTCTGTGTCTATTGTCCTTACTTTTTCAGCTGTTTTGTAACCCGCGATTACATCTGACATTGTCGGTCAACTCCTACTGTTAACCTCTTTATACTGTGTAAATAATATATGTCTCTGTCCCACGTGTATTTTTGTATACTCCAAATTACTATTGTAGCGCCTACCAATCTTGTAATTATATTTCTATGTATGTAATTCTGTAATAATCCTATTGTTATTTTGTACTGTGTTATTATTTAATATATGCGATGCAGGCGCCCACGGGTCCCATGACCCTGGCTACTTTTTCCCTCTATCCTATCTCACTTTACTTCTCCTTACTCTTACCCCTTCTTACACTCTCAACTCTTCCTCCTTTTCTAGTCTGAACATGGGCTATACCTCTGTGTGAGGCCCTTATCTTTCTTAGCACTTAGCACTGTTCTTCATTCAAGAGTTATTGGCGTTCTTCTGTCGTCATGTCCGTTTTTGGTTCCATTATGAACTTTTCAATGTTCATTATTTCTCAGATGTGATTTTTGTTACTCCTTTAGCTGCTTGAGTCTTCTTGATTATACAGTATCTTTCTTAGAAAAGATTGAACTGCAGCCTACTGTAGACCTGTTCAAGCCATACTGCCCAGCAACATCAAACATCTTCTGCCCACTATCTACCTTTGCTATTATACCCTCACCTATCGAAAATAAAAACTGAAGCAAAACTTAACGAGTGCCCACCTGACAGTCTTGCGAATACTATAAAAGAATTGTTTCTGTCAGAAAAATAAAAGGCCGGAATTACAAGGGAGAGTTTTAAAGTTCGAAGGAATATATCAGAATATTAAGATCAGTATATACCGGGTTGAGTGTCGATGTCGACGTCTGAAAAGTGTCGAATTGTTGCCTGAAGACAAGGGAAGATTAATCGGTATTCATTACTGGTATCATTATCGGTATTTGATTTGTTCGTTAACCGATCACCCACTGTACTTTTTTTTAACTCTTTCCGCCCTGTGGGCACTAAGAGAGCCTCTTCTTGCAAGCCCATTATGGGTTCGGCCAGGCCCACAATGGGGCTGCCGGGTGGTGAGGGACGGGACCCGACATATCCGAACGGACCACCTCCCGAAAAATTCCTGGGGATTTTTCGACCCGTTCGGATTCGAACTCAGGTCAGTGGCGTACCGTGGGTGTCAGCCGCTTGGGGTGGAGGAAAATTTCGGCCTCTCCTTATTTAGATATTTCAATTTCAAAGACCAAAATTCAGTTTTGACACAGAACAAACAATGAAAAATTCAGTGGTAGTGCAGTGACCTGTTTAAAATAGTTCTATTGGATATTAGTGGTGTATATGAACGCGAATGAATCACACAAGCAAAAAAAAAGTCAACAGGTTTCGCAGGATTTCCTCGGATGAAAAAATTACTAGTTCACCCGGACGGCGAGCCGATTCCCGGACTGTCCGGACGATAGCACTATCGTAGGCGCGATGCAAGTATAGATTAGGATGTTTCAAATTTTTACAAGATATTATTATTATTATTTATTGTGAAATTTTGCCGCCCCTAAAAGTGCCGCCCGGGGCGGGCCGCCCCTGCCACCCCCACTACGGTACGCCACTGTCCCAGGTCCCCCAGAGCGGCAGGCTGCCATTTTGACCGCTCGGTCATCCGGCCGCAAACACCCACTGTACTGTACGTGGTGTAGCATCATAAGCTCCTTCCTGGATGCATGTCCATAGTATGTTGATATTGACAATCGGTCAAGTGAATAGTGCTCTAAGGACGTCTCTGCATCTACGTTATTGTACTGTTTGTTTTTGTCACTGAGTCTCCCACTTCGACTTCTGCAGTTCCCGATACCTCTTCTAATGTTCATTTCTTCTATTTTTTTTTTTTTTTTATCCATTTTAAACCACGTACCATTCTATACTGCATTAATGGCCCTATTCGGTGTATGTTTTACTTGTATATATTTGAGTCATTGTATTTTTCCTCAATGTACTTAATGTAAATTGTTTGTGGATTCTATAGTTGTATATATCTCATTCATTGTATTCTTTTAAAATGTACTCCATTTATTGTACTTTATTTTATTCGTAATGTACTGTATCCTATCTTACTTTGTATTTTATGTCATACTACTTAGTATTGTATTTTATTTTATTGTACTGTATGCTACTCTGATTTTATTTTATTTTAACTTTATTTTATTATTTTCTCTTATCACCTACTCAATTATTGTTACTTTATATATACCATGTACCATTTATTAAACTTACGTGTTCTGACCCTACCCGGTTGTGCATATGCGGTGCCGGGTTTTTGTACTAACTTTTGTACATAATAAAGATTAAGATTGATTGATTGATTGATTGATAATCGGTCCATAAATATACAAGAGGAATAGGATCTTCATTGAAACTTGCATTAGCATCAAATATAATAAAATCTTTAAATTTATTAAAAACACAATTTTAGCGGAAACTTCTATTTAGGCGATGTATCTATTACGATTTTCTTACTATAGATTTCACATTATTAACAATTTCATATTATTTTTTATTTAGAAACACTAGTTTTTAATTATTTAAGAAACGTTCTTTTTCCGCTAAGGAAAAACATTAAAAATGACTTTTTTAAAAAACCAGTTCTTTAGTAAATCCTAACTCTCTTGGAATACATTAGAAAATCAAATTTTAAATTTTTTTGCACTTTAACAGCAATGTTTTTCATATTTAAGTTTTTAAAAGATTATTTAAACACTTTTAAATTATTTCTTAGTTTTATTTAAAGAATCACATCGATTAATTAAAATTAAAATCTGATAGTTTTAATAAAACAAACTTTGTAAAAAATTGAGTAAAAATTAATTCATATAAATTAAATTAAATAAATTTTATCAGAATCTCGAAAAGATTTTTTCCATGAATGTTCTATAAATAAAACAAGTTATTTTATTTATCCCCTAATTCTGAAAAATTGTTATTGCAGTTTAGCGTCACAAATTTCATGGAATCGTGATTAATGCCAATTGGATAAAATTACGAAAGTTACTAAAGAAAAGAATTATAGTAAACTATACATTAGTTTAAGAGATTCACGTTCATTTTTCAGTGGCATGATAAGAGAACGTTCACAACCACGTAGCGCGATATTTTGCAAATTTAAATCCTCTCTACCCTGATGACTCTGTGATAGGTTTGCCAACCCATCCTCCACATGGAAGGACAGTCTTCCATTGAATTGTATTGTCCTCCTTTTATCAATAAAATCCTCTTTTTAATACAATTTTAATTGTTTGATTTTGTTTACTTTAAATTAATTAGCGCGATTTGGATGAGATTAATATGAGCAGAGAGGATAAAATGCTTCCTATTATTCTAAACTGCTCATACTACAGATGTACAGTACAAATTTGAAACTTGAATTTTTATTAATCTGTATTCTTTTCAAATGCATTTCGAAACACCTCTTCAGCTTAAAATACAAATTGGATACAATTAAGATGATTGCGAATACATAATAATTCAATTTAATCAGTGGAGTGCCGTGACATTTGATGATAGGGAAGCTGTGTTTCTGTAAGAAGCCGACTTCCAGGGGCAATCAGTTAAATGTATTTTTAATAGATTATTTATCTAACGTAATTAATAAATAAACAAGTTCAATATAATTACCTATACCCTATACCCTCTAAATGCCAATTCTTGCTTTGATAAAAACATCTATTAATTTAAATATATCTATTAGCCGTAACTATCTCGTTATTATTTTTAATATTTATTTTATATTATTTACTAATGTTAAATTCTATTCCGCTTCGATTTCCAAATTGCTTCAAATACGAAAGAATCGACGATTTTTCGTGTATTTTGCCAGCTAAATTGTCAAAGCCATTCTTATTCCACACACTAATTTCATTTCAAAATAGTAGGCAAGCCAACAAAACAATTTTTGCATTTTAATGCATTTACAAGCCATTTTATCGTGAAAATGTCGAGCAAGTTTTTTTATTGAAGTGTTTATACTGTATTTAACTTAGGCATTGGCCGTTCTCTTTTAATAATGTTTTCTTTTTCATTATATGATCTCGAGCCAAAACTTTTTTAAAATAAATTTTCAATATCGCAATAACATTCTGAATCTCTAGCCACGATATAAGGGCTAAAATTAAAAATAAAATTATGAAAACTTACTTGGTGAAATAAAATGTGTTGTGGATATACATACCTGGTACAAAGCATTCTTCAATTGTACGAATATACATTTAAAGAAAATTATAATTAAATATAGCTTTGTAAAGAAACGTACATAAAAATAACATAAAATCTTCTTTACTCTTTAAATCTTAACCACTTATTCAAATAGCTCCATACGAGAGGAATCAGAGACGGTCCTGCTAAGTGTGCGGTGCGTGCATGCACGNAGCTGTGTTTCTATAAGAAGCCGACTTTCAGGGGCAATCAGTTAATTCTTTCTTTAAATGTATTTTTAATAGATTATTTATCCGACGTACTTAATAAATAAATAAGTTCAATATAATTACCTCTGTTATTAGATCCAATATATTCCATATGCCCTCTAAATGCCAATTCTCGCTTTGATAAAAACATCTATTTATTTAGATATAATATATCTATTAACCGTATCTCGTTATAATTTTCAATGTTTATTTTATATTATTTACTAATGTTAAATTCTATTCCGCTTCGATTTCCAAATTGCTTCAAATACGAAAGAATCGACGATTTTTCGTGTCTTTTGCCAGCTAAATTGTCAAAG